>NW_006408636.1:9408721-9412078 GCF_000296735.1 Chrysochloris asiatica | reverse complement strand
ATGGAGGGGATTATAATCAATGTAATGAAACAAGGTATATGATTTGTTGAATGTAAAACTGATGATATGCCCTGTAAACTTTCACTCAATCTACAGGGGGATAAATGAGCATTGGGACAGTTGCTTTCAGGGAGCCCATAAGCCTTAGTGTGTGGAGAGCAGTCAGCTGTGTTCCCTTGGCTTTCCCAAGGACTTCAGTACGATTTGAGCCCTGAGCAAAGACAGGTCCAAGGAGTGAGAATGGGGCATGCTTGTTATCCTGCTGACTAGAAAGTTTCTTCAGAAAGTGAAAATGACTGATGATGCCTTCCTCAGAGGGTCACATTTCTAGAAAAGCCCCCATTCATGGTCCAGATGTGTGCCGTCTCACAGAACTTTGTAAAGTGATGGAAACATTCTGTATTTATGCCCTCCAATAAGGTAGCTGCTAGCCACATGCAGCGAGTTAAGCTTGGAATGTGACTTGTCAGAAATAAGATGTACTGTGAAAGGGAACACAAAACTTGGTGTGAAAATGAGATGTCAAACGTCACATTAACATTTTCATATTTATTACCCGTTGAAATGGTCAACTTTTGGATCTACTATTTACTAAACATTTGATTCTATAACTATTGCACAAAAATGTTATTAAATGTTATATTTCATGAAACGTAAAAAAAAAAAAAAAAAAAGTATCCACATAATATCCTTGATTTTGCTTCGGGGCCCAGAAGTCTAAAGTATTTACTATCTGGTCTTTTAAGAAGAAATCTGCTAGATGGGGACATGGAGAGAGGGAGTATCTGAGGACTTTAGATTCATGGGAAGAGAGGGACTAAGAGATGGTGGCCAGGAGGCAGACTTGCCCTTTGGTGGTGTAAATTGTTATATATGCCTTAGTGTTCTTGTTTTGTTTTGTTTTTTAAAAAAAAAAAAAAACTAAAGTGAATAGAGAGAAATACTGTTAACTGATGGTACATGGAGAGGATTATAATCATTGTAGCGAAACAAAGTGTATGATTTGTTGAATGTAAAACTGATAATCTGCCCTGTAAACTTTCACTCAATCCACAATAAAAACCTTGGAAAAAAAAGAAGAAGAAATCTGCTGACCCCTGGTGAAGCCATGAGAGTGCTCATTAGTAAGTATTATCAACATAAGAGCATCTGGTTAAGCATGAGAATGCTGTTGTTGTTAAGTGCTGTCAAATTGGTTCTGACTCATAGTGACCCTGTAGAGGGTTTCCAAGGAGCATCTAGTAAATTTGAACCACCGACCTTTTGGTTCAAATCGACTTTGAAATCCAACGCATTTAACCACACCAGGAGAGACAGTAGTAAAACCACTTTTTGTTTTTGAAGGCAGCAATGAGAATTAAGGGAGAAAAATCATTTGAAAAAATGCTATAGTGCCAAGCAGTATAAAAAGGATAAGGACCACCACCTGAATCTGGCAACAGGGAGACTGCTACTTGGCTGTTGTTGAGATGGCCATCAAGTAGAGTGGTGGGGGCAGAAGTCAGATTGTAAGAAATTAACAATAGAGTAGGTGATGAGCAGGTGGGGGAGAATGGGTAGAGTGTTCTTTGAAGAACTTTAATGAAGGGATGGGTTGATTAATTTTAAAAAATGGTTTTAGGATGGTGGATATCTGAGCTTATTTTTATGCTGCAAGGAAGGAAATATAGATAGAGCAAGTGAAAAGGCAAGTAATATAGAGGATCATTGTTAAAGCAATGCCTGGAAGAGGTGCAATAGGGTAGGAGCCAGAGGAGACCAGGGAGAGGCAAAGAAACTTTCAGATAATGAGCGTGCTCTCATAGCACAGAAAAAAAGAACTTTTACCCTGATAATTTGGCCACTTGGAAACTAAAACAGCAAGCAGAGAGCTATTCGTGTCTGGACGTTACCCAGAGAAAGGGGAGCATGGAAATGTGGGTAGCAGTGAGCACATGACAAAACAGCTGTGATTGAATTGTGGCTTGGCAGAAGGGTCTATAAGAGTAGAAGAAGGTGGTCTGGGAAAATGAGGATGGGTTGGGGAACTGAACACCAAGGTCAATTTAATGAGAAGAGAACATATAGAAGCAGAGGTAACACTCAGAAAAGAGAATTTCCAAGTTTAAAATCTTGAAAATGAAGCTTTATTTGAGTGAAGAAGAAGGCTCCCTGGGCATGATTAAACACATGGAAGGCTGAATGAGAGTAGAGGTGGAGATGACTATAATCAAAAGGAACAGTTTTATCTCATTTAATCCTCGTAACCCACCTAGGAAATAGAAGATGAAGAAACTGAGGAACTGAAATGGTAAGTAACCAGTCCGAAGTTATGCAGCTAGGAGATGGTGAAGTTGAGATTTGAGCCCAGATCTGTGACTAATATACTAATTAATATATCCAGTTGATCCTGTAATTGAAAGAACATGGTAGTTGCTGTCACTAAGGATAACAGCTGGAGAAAGGGTTTTCAAAAAAATGATATGAAGATAAGAGGACAATGTTCTACAGGTGAAGGCAGGTTGAGGCAGAATCAAATACAAAGTACAAAATTACTTTGAACTTTGGAAAAATTAATAAAGAAGATTTAATCTGTGTGGACAAGGTTTCTAAATTAGGGATTTTTTTTAAATCTCTTTTTCTAGGATACTTTTAACTAAAATGGTTCTTTGGATATTATCAATATGTAGCACATGACTATTTGCAGAACACTTTCACTTCACCTCTCAGTAGCCTCACAACAGTCTCTGAGGGTAGCTATTATTACTATTGCGCTCATTTTACTGAGGAAGAAACAGAGGTGTAAACATTTGCCCGCGATCACACAGGAAGAGACAGCTAAGGTGCCACTAAGTCATTCATTATCTCCTGTGCGTTGCTGCTTCTATGGGAGGCTCAGGAAATCTGCCAGTCAGCTTAGAGCCCTGGCATTTCTGGCCTGTTTCCCTAGAACAAGTGAGGCTGCTTCTCTCTGGGTAATCACACCCTCACACTCTCCTGAAAGCACTACTAAGAAGCAGGGACCAGGAAGCCACAGTCTTCTCTCTCTTCCCTCCCTCTTTCTCAAGGTAGTGTGACTCCTCTGAGGCACTAAAGCACAGACTTGGCTTCATTTTGTGGGGAAAGGAGAAAGTGCACCTAATGAGATGTGCTGATAGGCTGCTAAATGAGTTTGTTAAAACTAAGCATAAAACAATATTGTTGTTGTTGTCAGGTGCCATCGAGTCGGAACCGACTCATAGCGACCCCATGCACAGCAGAACGAAACAATGTCCGATCCTGAGCCAACCTCACTACCGCTGTCACACTTGACACCATCAGTGATGCGACCTAGCTGATCCATCTAGTTGGGATTCTTCCTCTTTTTCTCTGACCCTC
>NW_006408636.1:9405226-9408211 GCF_000296735.1 Chrysochloris asiatica | reverse complement strand
CGCTCCGCGGGAGAAAGATGAGGCTTTCTGCTCCCGTAAAGATTTACAGCCTCGGAAACCCTGTACAGGGTCGCTATGGGTCGGAACCAACTCGACGGCACTTAGCAACTTAGCGATCTAACTTTAAAACACTTAAATGGAATATAGCCCCCCCCATCATGTATTTGTGGGGAGTTTCCCAGGTGATGTTGATACTTTCTTCCTAGGATGGAGCCCCTTTTCTTCCTGGCCTTGTGTGGTAAGCAGAAAAAAAGCTCTCTTTCATCCCCTCCACCCCAAATATACCAATGCCCTAATTACAGAACCTGAAAGAAGCAGGTCTGGTAGAAGCAGGGAGGGATGCATAAAATGAGGGACATATAGCTTATTTAAAAACCTACTTATCAGCCCTAAACTGGATAGAAAATCTCAGGATGGAATCTTCCTTTCTCTACCTTCATACAAAGCAGGGCTTCGGTTTTTTTGGAGGTTGATTGACCTCACAAATGAGTAGAATTTGTGTCTAGTCAGCATTTTAATCCTGCTTCTGCCACTTGCTGACTGGGTGATCGTTCCTTTTTGAGGCTCTATTTCCTCCCTTTCAAAATAATAATCCCTGCCTGAGTTGCCTCTTCAGGTAGAATGGAGACTTCCTAAGATAACTGATAGGAAAGCCCCAAATAAAACCCAGTAGAAAAGTGAAAACACATCATATCAAAACTTAAGGGATGCAGTGAAGGCAGTTGTAAGAGAAAAAATTATAATAATAACTGCCTACATTTTTTTTAAAAAAAAAAGAGGAAACATCTCAAATAAATACCATAACTCTACAATTTGGGAAACTGGGGGGTGGGAAGAAGAGCAAACTAAACCTAAAGCTACTAGAAGAAAAAAAAATTTAAAAGATTAGAGCAGAAATAAAATCGAGAACAGGAAAACAAAAAAGAAGCAACAAATCCAGAAGTTGGGTTTTTTTTTGTTTTTTTTTTTAAGATCAATAACATTGGCAAACAACTTGCTAGGCTGACAAGCAAACAAAGACAGAAAACACAAATAAAATAAGAAATGACAACAAAAGAAGAACAATCAGATATAAAAGAATGAAGAAAGCCAAGCCTAAGAGTTATGTGAGACACCATGAAGAAAAATAACTTATGGATGATTCGAATTCCAGAACAGGAAGAGATGATAAAAAGCACAGAGAAAATTGTCAGAGTTGTTGGAAGAAAACTTCCCTAACAACATGAAAGACAATAAAATAAGCATATAAGAAGCTGAATGAACCTCAAGTAGGATAGATCCCAAAAGAAAATCACCAAGATATATCATAATCAAACTTTATAAAACCAAAGATAAAGAAAGAATCCTGAGAGCAGCTTGGGAAAAATGAAAACTTACTTACAAAGGAGTGACAATAAGACTACTCTTATTTATCAGCAGAAACAATAAAGGTAAGAAGACAATTAAAAATGAAAGAAAAAAAAATTTCCAATCATATACCCAGCAAAGCCGTCCCTCAAATAAAACAGCAAAATTAGGACATATTCTGATAAAAATAAATTTAAGAAATTTGTAATAACCAGTCCAACTTTACAAAAAAATGCTAAAGGGTCTTCTTTGGACTGAGAACCAACAACAGCAGAAAGCAATCAGATTGGCACATCACCAATAACTTAACCCAGATATTGAAGTATGTGAAGTGAAACAAATCTACAAGACTGAAAATAGGGAACCAGAGATATCAACTTATAATGAAGTCAACTACAAGGCAAAAAGAGGCAATAGTGTAGATAAAGAGCTTCCAAAAGGCGAGAAAGTCAGGTACTTTCAAGATAAAACAGACTGTCTTAAGAGTGTATGTGTGTGTGTGTGGGGGGGGGGGGATTTACTAAATTACAGGGTAATCTCAAAGAAAATCAATACACCTTCACATCAAAATTTTAAAAAGAGGAAGAGCAGAAAAATTTAGTAAATATTAACACAACACAAATGAAAATGAAAAGAAAATCCACAAAGTGAACTCAGTGCAGACAATTATGTAGAACAAAGGAAAGGGCAGCACCACGAACACACACACACACAGAGCAAAATTACAGCAATCAATTCATACCTATCAACAATTACACTGAATGTAAATATACTAAATGTCAAGAGACATAGAGAGCAGATCAGGAAGCATGATTACAGAAAGCTTATAAGCCTATAACTGATTGGAATACCTAAAAGAGGTTCTAGTATGTGACCAGTGAAATAGACTTCTTGCAAAGCCTTTGTAGTGTATAGGACCTTAGGTGGAATCCTGAGTCCCATCCAGAACCTTCTGAGGTGGGCCATTCCCACTTGAAAGGACAAGCAGACCAGCCTGGAACAGCTAGAGGAATAGAAGATACTTCTTGAAAGAAAGACCAGCAGAAAAAAATTCAAAACAAAAATGGCAGTCTGATTGGCTACTGCAAGAACAAGCAAGTTGTTCACCGGGAAGCCATCAAAGAAAGCAATCAAGTCCCTTCAGGACAACCCCCCTCTAAGACTGAAACTCAAAGGCATGTAAGGCATGTAAGCTTGCTGGTGACCGTGTTGGTCTACTGGTGAGTGAAAGGGGGGAAAGGCAGCAATTAAGGTATGAACTGAGTTTGACTATGTCCCACAGACTCCTGTTGACCAGAAGATGAGAAAGAGAAGAGCTGGTTGGTTAAAGTGTGGTGAGACCTGTGGACTCCTGAGCCAATGAAAAAGGACACAGAGCTGAAAGCAAAGCTGATTCGAGGTGAGGCGAGATACACAAGAACACCCAAACTTGTAGATAGTACCCATTCTTAGACAGCTTGATGATCAGAACTCGACTAGAGGAAGATAAAAACAAATCTTTTTTTTTTTTTTTAATAACGAAAACAACTGTAAATTGCTACAATTTGATTAACTTGATCTATACTTATGGATGTAGTAGCTCAAAATACCAACTGAGAGGGAAGAAGTTTTTACATCAAGTATCAATCCTATCCCCTC
>NW_006408636.1:9401641-9403674 GCF_000296735.1 Chrysochloris asiatica | reverse complement strand
TGGCAGCAGTTTCTGCTTTATTGAGGCCAGTCAGACCCCCATAGTGCCGCTCATTGAGGTGCCAAGTCCTCACTACTGGCAACCACATCTGGTCGATCGCATCCAGAACTGTCCAGAGGGTCCGGATTGCTCTCTTCTGCACTGAGGTGAAGCAGATGTCAAACTCATAGCCAGCATCTCGCAGTGCCTGTCCTCCGCGCTTCGCCTCTTCATGCCCCGCTAGGCTCAGGTCAGCGTCGTACCAGCCGCTGAAGCGGTTCTCCAGGTTCCAGGCACTCTCGCCATGGCGGATGAGCACTAGCTGGTAGGCGGCCATGGCGGTAGGCTCGGGATACCGAGATCGGAAATAAGAGTCTTATGCTTCAATAGTGAGTAATTGTTATCATGACTAATTGTGACTGTCACAATTGTAAAGGTAGAAGTTTTGTAACAAAAAAAAATAGGGAGTAGTTAATCTTACAGTCCAGGAGCAGAGGTCCGTAGGACCATCAAGGGACAACACGAGCAGAATGTGGAACCCTATGCAGAAAAGCAGTGACACCAGAGATGGAAGCAGGGATAAGGACATGGAGAGATAGAACAGCTGAGGACTCCAGACTCATGGAAAGAGAAAGGCTGTGTGCTGGCAGCCAGGAGGCAGGCTTGTAGAATGTGTCCTTTGGTTATTTAAAATATTATATATTCCTGAGTGTTTTTGCATACATCCCCACCCCACCCTCCCCAAAAAACACATGGAATAGAAGCCAATACTGTTGAATGATGATGCACAGAGGAGATTGTAATTGTAATCATTGCAATGAAATGAGTGTAAAATTGATGTTTGCCCATGTAAACTATCACTCAATTCACAATAAAAACTTTTTTAAATTTCAGGAAAAGAAGAAAAAGTATTAGCACTCTCTTGTGAGGGTTGAAGTTTAATTTTGCTATAAGTGCTAAAATTATCGATAAAAATTACAGAGGAAAAATAAAAGATAGGAGTAGAAGGAAAGTTCCTCAATATCATTTAAAATATGAAAAACCAACAGCCAACATTGTACTCACTGGAGAAAGATTGAAAACTTTCCCCTTGAAAACGGGAAGAAGACAAGGATTCCCATTTTCATCACCCCATTCAGGAGTCCCAGGAGTCCTGGTGTGGCACTCTGGGTTAATGTGCTGGACTGCAAAGTTGGTTTGAACGGCAAGGGTTGGCAGTTCAAGCTCACCAGCCGCTCCTTGGAAACCCTATACAGGGTCGCTATGGGTCGGAATTGACTCAACGGCACTTAACAACAACATTCAGGAGTCCTGGTGTGGCGCTGTGGATTAATGTGCTGAACTGCAAGGTTGGTTTGAACAGCAAGGTCGGCGGTTAGCCGCTCCTGGAAACCCTATACATGGTCACTATGAGTCAGAACTGACTCGACGGTACTTAACAACATTCAGAATTTGGAGCATGGTGGTTCCATACAATAAGCACTGGCTGTTAACCACAAAGTCTGTGGTTTGAGCCCGCCAGCTGCTCTGCAGAAGGCTTTCTGCTCCTGCAAAGATTTAAAGACTTGGAAACCCTATACAAGTTTGCAATGAATCGGAACCAACTCCACGGAACTTGACAACAACAATCCACTATTTTGCTGGGAAAACCTAATCAGAGCAATAAGATAAGGAAGAGGAATAAAATAATAAAAGATATTTTAAAAAAAATAGGTATCATGGTGTGGCGCAGTAGTATAGGCACTCAACTTCAAGGTCGGTTTGAACCGCAAAATCAGTGGTTCAAGCTCACCAGCTACTCCTTGAAAAATCTTACACAGAGTCGCTATGAGTCGGAATCAACTCAACAGCACTTAACAACGATAACAAATTAGAAAAGAAGAGGTAGCACTATCTCTATTCGCAGATGATCATATATATAGAAAATCCTTAAAAATCTACTAAAAGTGTTGAGAACTAATAGAGGAACTTAGCAAGTGCAGGATACAAGATCACACAAAAATTGGTTGAGGAGAACAAACAAGATGGCGGATCGGGTGGACGTATAGCAGAGA
>NW_006408636.1:9394839-9398329 GCF_000296735.1 Chrysochloris asiatica | reverse complement strand
AAAAAAAAAAAAAAAAGTACATGTATGGGGGGAAGGATTGCATGGAGGGGATTGTAACCATGGCAATGAGACGATATACGATGGAATGAAATGAATGTAAAAGTAATATTCTCCCATGCAAACTATCACATAATTCACAATAAATCATTAAAAAAAAAAAATTGGTTGAGTTTCTGTACACCAGCAATGAGAAATCTGAAAAGGAGATTAAGAAAACAACTTTATTTACAATGTCATCTAAGAAAATAAAATATCTAGGTCGGTGGTTCAAATTCACCAGCAGCTCCTTGGAAAGCTCACTAGACAGCACTTAAAAATAATAATTGGTTTAATGACCTGCACATAGATCAATGGAACAATACTTACTGTTGTTGTTGTTAATGCTGTTGAGTTGGTTCTGACCCATAGTGACCCTGAATAGGGTTTTTGAGGAGTGATTGGTGGGTTTGGACCACCAACCTTGCAGTTACCCTTCCGATGTTTATCCCACAGCGCCACACCAGGACTCCAGGAATAATCATCAATCCTCAATTTATTTATGGGGCTATAGTATTTATAAATAAACTGAGCACTGATGATCAAATGATACTCACAAGGGATCCAAATCCATTCAGTGGGAATGAATATCTCTTCAAAGTGGCAAAATTGGATTTCCATATGCAGAAAAATAAAACAAAATCCTATACCTCACACCATACAATAAAAAAAAAAAAACTAATTCAAACGGATCAAGGATCTAAATGTTAAATCTAAAGCCATAAAGTTCTTGGAAGAGAATATAAGAACAAAGCTTTGGCACCTAATTTTTTAAATAGATTATGAAATATAATAATGAATTCACAAGCAACAGAAAACAAAATAGGTAACTGGGATCTCATAAAAGTTAAAAAGTCAAAAGATTTTATCAAAAGAATAAAGATACAATTTACAGACTGGGGAAAGTGGGGGAAACAATATAACTGATAAAGGCTTAATATCTAAAATATATAGAAAACTTCTACAACTTAACAACAAAAAAATGAACAACCCAATCAAAAACTGAACAAAAGACATAAACAGACACTTCTCCAAAGAGGATATTCAAGTGGCCAAGAGATAAATTAAAAGATGCTCAACATCTTTTAATTAATGCTCATCAGAGAAATGCAAATTAAAACCACAGTGAGATACCATTTCACTCCCACTAGCATGGTTAAGTCTTTAACAAACGGAAAATAACAACTGTTGGAGAGAGTATGGAGAAACTAAAACCCCTATTCATTACTGATGTGAATGCAAAATGGCTCAACTATTGTGGAAAGTAGTTTGACAATTCCTTAAAAAATCAGAGGTACACTATCCCCTCTGTATACAGAGTAGATAAGGATGTGCAACTTAGACACTGGCTACCTAAAATGAGGGGACAATAAAAGGCACAAAGTGATTGGCTTACAAGTTTTCAAGAGGGAGTTCAGTTTAAGAGTGGGGGTGGGGTGGGGAGATAGAGTCCCCACTGAATAGTTTTTATCTTGTCTAGACAGGTCTAGTGAAAAGAGATGGGGATAAGATTCTTATATTCAATAGTAATTGTTATCATGATTAATTGCAACTGTCACAACTGTAAAGGCAGAAGTTTTGTAACAAAAATGGGGGAGTAGTTAATCTTACAGTACAGAAACAGAGGACCCAAGGACCATCAAGGGAGAAGAGCACAAGTGTTGTGCAGGACCAGAGAAGCAGCGACACCAGAGACGAGGCCATGGAGAGAGGGAGCAGCTGAGGACTCTGAACTCATGGAAAGAGAGGGACTGGGTTCTGGCAGCCAGGAGGCAGGTTTCAGAATGTGCCTTTTGGTTGTTTAAATTATTATATATTCTTGAGTGTTTCTGTGTACACCCCCCTCCAAAAAAGAAAAAAACAACCCAGAGGGAATGGAAGCAAATACTATTGAATGATGATGCACAGAAGAGATTGCAATCATTGCAATGAAACAATGGTGTAAAGCTGATGTTCTCCTATGTAAACTATCACTCAGTTCACAATAAAACATTTTTTTTTAAAGTCAATAAAGATTCTAGGCTTAGGTAAAAAGAAAAAGAAAAAAAAAAAATCAGAAGCAGAGCTGTCATATGACCCAGTAATTCCATTTCTAGGAATATAATAGAAGTGACTTGAACAGACACACACACACACACCTATATTCATTTCAGCACTATTCACAATAGAAAACTGATGGAAACAACCTAAGTGCCCATCAATGGATAAATGTATAAGTAAAATGTAGTCATACATACAATGGAATGCTACTCAGCAATAATGAAAAATGAGTTTCCAAAACATCTTGGAGCATGGATGAACCTGGAAGACATTATGTTAAGTGAAATAAGTCAATCACACCTGCTTAAACCATGTGTAGGCCATGATTGACTTCCCTTGGCTTCAAAAGGAGGAAAGAGAATCAAACTCAAAATCAGCCCAGGTTAATTTCTATGAAATGGAGGTCAGACAGGTTTCCATCCTACAACCTTCTCTACTCTATTCTGACACCAACCATTCCTCCCACAACACTCACTGCTTCAAATCTGGGTTCGATAATCCATTGCAATGTCCACACAGAACTCATAACAATACTCACGATTATGGGGTTTATTAGGGAAGTGGACAGGGTACAATTCAGGATCAAAACCAACTCAGGACTCAGCAGTTGTCCAGTCAGACATGCCTCTTCTCTGCCATATTGTAGGCCTCACTCTTGTCTTCGGCCTCTCAGCCATGTGGTCCCTTGGTCTCTGCCTTGCTCCTGCAAGTGATACAAAGCTCTTTTAACCAGGCTGTGAATGCCCAAAGGGCATATTCTGCAAGCCAGTCTCCTACCTGTAGGCACTCAGCTTTACTCAGTCCTTAGGCCTAGAGCTGGAAGCTGTTCTGTCTATCCATGCCACTGCCTCTGTTGTGGTCTCTGCCATCACCTCTTGATATCTCATGCTCCACGCATGCTCTTTCTTCGTGATGGTCCTGGGCTCTTCCAGCTCTGCTTCTGAGATGGCCATTTTAAACCTCGCTGGAGGGCAAAACTAACCAATCCCAGCCTTAGAGTCTTGTATACCTTATTTTTATAGTCTCACTCAATCACTTGGTGGGACTTTGGATAGAAAAGTCATATCAAGTAAATTCAAGGCACCACACCCCCCAAAAAAAGAATATTGTATGTCCTCACTGTCATGAAAGGGCATGAACAAATAAATATAGTCAAGCTCACCAGCTGCTCCTTGGAAACCCTATACAGGGTCGCTATGGGATAGAATCGACTCAACAGCACTTCACAACAACAACAATGTTCAATAGTGATTACTAGGGATGGCAAAAAGAAGGGAGTTCACTCTCTAAAACTTGTTATTTTGGGTAATAGAAAAAGCAATATTGAATGTGGGTGAAGTGTATACAGCTTGACAAAAGTATACAATGTCACTAAAAAGTACACAAGAAAAAAGGTAATTGCTATGATATATAT
>NW_006408636.1:9383744-9394560 GCF_000296735.1 Chrysochloris asiatica | reverse complement strand
GATAGTTTACATGGGAGACATCAGCTTCACACTGATCCCATTGTATATTGTTTCCTTGCCATGATTACAATCCTTTCCATGCATCATCGATCAACCAAAGGGTATACCCCACAAGCCTGCCTCCTTGTCGTCTGCACACCACCCTTCTCTCTCTCCAGGTCCAAAGTCTCCAGCCACTCCATCTCCCCATGTCATCATCTCTGCCTCCATCCCTGGCATCACTGCTTCTCTGGGTAGGGTTCCATTCTCTGCTCTTCTCCTTTGATGGTCCCAGGGACCTCCGTTCCCAGACTGTAAGGTTAATCACTCCCCTCCCTTTGCCCCAAAATGTCCACCTTTACATTTCCAGCCCTTACAATCAGTCCTGATAACAATTATTCGCTACTGTATCGTAAGGGACCTATCTGCATCTCCTTTCATCAGCCCTGACTAGGCAGAATGGATAGTATTCAGTGGAGATTCTACCTTGCTCCACGCCCTCTGAATCTAGGTTCCCTCTTGAAAGCTTGTAAGCCAGTCACTTCTTGCCTCTGTAGCAAAACCCATTCTGGGTAGCCAATGTCCAAGTTACCCATCCCTGTCCTCTCCGTGTGCGGAGGAGGTGGGAATGATCCTCATTGTGAAGATTTGTTCACTCTTTGGAGCTATTGCTTCCATAGGTGTGTGTCAAGTTCATTAAATTGTGTCAGATTATTCTTTTTTTCCCTCTTCTTTCTTCTTCTGTTTGTGCCCTTTCTTCTTTTCAGCTGGGTGCTTCACTTTCCCCTCTAGGCCTCTGTGGCTATGTCGCTGACTCTGGGTCCAAGAGTCCCCTGGACTTGGCACACTGCTGGCCAACCAGGTCTCCACCTGGGTTCACAGGAGTCTATTGAGCGTTGTAGGGCTTAGTTTGCAGCTTCATTGCTGTTTTTCCCTCACTTCCCCTTATTGGTGACGAAAGTGGTCACCAGTCACAGCATGCATTCCCACTGAGCCTTAGTCTTAGAAGAGGGTTTGCCTTGAGGGGGACCCGACCACTTGCCTCGATGTCTCCTGGGCGAGCCACTTGTTTGTTCTTGTAGTAATCAGTCGGCCTGTCTATATTGTTTTGTGTTTTTCTTGCCAGTCTTTCTTTCAGGAAGTATCTTCTGTTCTTTTAGCCACTCCAGGCTGGTCTGCTTGTCCTTTCAAGTGGACCTTTCCCCTCAGAAGATTATGGATGCTGTTCAGGGTGCAGGGGCTCCTCAGGAAGCCTCCTTCACTGGGCACATTGTAGTCCCATTTTAGGTATTCCAATGTGTTATAGGCAGAAGACAGACTTACAAACATTCTATGGTGGTATTTCTGGCTATTCCTTTCTCTCCCCCTCCAGTGTCTGTTTTATAGTGATATACCAGGGGAACCAAGATTCAACAGACAGCCAAGTATCTTAACATTTTTTCCTCCATTTTCCCCATTCAAACCATGTTTCAATCTCTGTATCCCAGAGCCCTGTTGTTCCAAGGTTTTGCCTCTGTCCCACTTCAGTTTCACATTCATCCTATCATGTTTCATTTCATTGCAGTGATTAAAATCCCCTCCGTGCCTCATCAAATAACCAAAGGATATATATACCCCACAGGCCCACCACACACAACCCCCCCCCTTGCCGGGCTATCAGCAAACAGCTCCTCTCCCTCCCTGAGTCCCGTGTCCCCAGCCACTCCATCTGTCCATGCCATCATAGTCCCCCCACCATTTTTGGTCTGGACAGTTTCCTGCCCGCCCCAAGGTATTCCAGTTAGTTATAGGTTGGATCCAGGCCCACATATTTCCTGTTGTGATGCTTCTGGCTTTTGCCACCCCCATCCCCAAGTGTCTATTTCACAATGGTAGGCAAGGGAGACCAAGATTCAAAAGACAGCCAAGCATTGTTCCCCTCTTTTTCCCCTTTCAAGCCATGCCTCAATCCCCCTGTATCCTGAAGCCCTGTTATTCCAGGGTTGTGTATACCTCATCATTTAGCTCTGTCTCACCTAACCCTTGCAAACCTGACCAACCATTCTCCCATCCACCTTGTTCTTCTTTTTCCACCTCCCCCTTCTTATGTATTGCCAGCCTCCCCCCCCCCCCCCCCCATTCCCAGGCTCTCCTGTGTCTATTACCTACCCTGTGCTCTTTCTTCTTCTTCCTTCCTTCCCTACTTTCACCCCATACATCCTGGTGTTCAGAAATTATATATAGAGATTTTTTCCCCCTCCCTTTTGGGTGGGTTCTCTTTCTTAGTCTTTTACAATAATGGTCTTATGCAGTATTTCTCCTTTTGTGACTGACTAATTTCCCTCAGCATCATGTCCTCAAGGTTCATCCATGTTATGCGATGGCTTGCAGATTCCTTGTTGTTCTTCAAGGTAGCATAGTATTCCATTGTATGTATATACCACAGTTTGTTTATCCATTCTTCAATTAATGGGCATTTTGGTTGTCTCCATCTTTTTGCTATTGTAAATAGTGCTGCTATAGACACTGGTGTGCGTATATCTACTCATGTTATGACTCATATTTCTTATGGGTAGTTACCAAGTAGAATTGCACCACTCATGAGCTTTTAAGATCCTAGACACTACTCACCAAAGTAGGATGTAGAACATTGCCTTTGTAGACTATGTTGTGCCAATTGACCATGGTGCCCCCAGAGACTATGGTCCTGAGCCCCCAGGCTCATTACCTTAAGATGTTTGATAATGTCTAAGAAGGTTTCATGATTTTGCCCATTGTATGCTCTACCACATTTATAGTTGTCTTTGCATGTACTGATATCCTTTCAAACGCTTGTATATCTGTGGAATATATATATATGAGTCAAAAATTGTTTGCACTTCAGTTATATTAAAACACCTGTACATAATACTGGGTTGATAGGGATGGGCAA
Source organism: Chrysochloris asiatica (assembly GCF_000296735.1). Classification (NCBI taxonomy): domain Eukaryota; kingdom Metazoa; phylum Chordata; class Mammalia; order Afrosoricida; family Chrysochloridae; genus Chrysochloris; species Chrysochloris asiatica. Next base: position 9,391,670 of record NW_006408636.1, on the reverse strand, counting down.
CTTAGACTTTGGCTATCAAAATCTGGGGGCTATAAAGGCATGAAGTGGCTGACTTACAAGTGTTCATGAGGGTTCTTAGTGTCAGAACGAGAGGAGTAAGACAGAAACCCTACTGAATAGTTTTCCTCTTGTCCAAATGGATCTAGTGATGAGGGGGATATATCGAGGTCCAAGACCTGCTCAAACCACTGCGTGGGTTTCCCGAAGGAAAGGCGAAGATTAACGAACAGGCAAGGGACACAAGCTGATGGCAAGTGACAAAGTTTATTTCAAATCTGAGTATATATAGGGTGGTTCTGCAAGTCATTGCTGTTTTGCATAGTTACAAGTCTGTTCTTTACTGTGAATCAGGCGACCTTGGGACAGCTACCTTCCCTGCTGTGTTTATAAGCAGACTTTGTCTGGTTAGACCCAGACTTAAAGTTTTATGAGGCCTGTAAGTCTTTTGGTCCCCAACAGGGATAGGATTCTGATTCAATTTTGAGTAATTGTTTGTTATCTGGTCTAATGATGATTGTCACAACTGTAAATGTAGAAGAGGTGTAACTAAAAGAGGGGAACAGACAATGTGTCATTTCAGAAACAGAAGATCTAAAGACCATCAAGAGGGAAGAACAAGAAAAGGAGTGGGGGATCCTAATCAGAAAAGTGACAACAACAGATATGGTGGCCGAGGCGATGGCATAGAAAGACAGAGCAGCAGAAGACTATACGCCCATGGACTGAGAAAGGCAGTGTGCCTGTGGGCAGGATACTGGCCTGCAAAATGTGCCCTTTGAACATTTAAATGAATATATATTTCCAATATATATATTTAGTATATCAAAAGAAAAAAAAAGTAACAGCAGTAAATAAATACTGTTGGCTGAAGGTGCATAAAAAGGATTGTAATCATTACATTGATTTGCTGAATGTAAAAATGGTGATCTGTCCTGTAAGCCTTCACTCACTCAATACACAATAAAAGCTTTAATAAAAAATAAAACACCTGCCCCTTCCAAGACTAAAACTCAATGGGAATACACGCTGTGACTGGTGACCATGCTCGACACCGATAAGGGGAAGTGAGGGAAAAACAGCAATGAAGCAGTGAGCTAAGCCCTACAACTACAACGTTCAATAGACTTCTGTGAACCCAGGTGAAGACCTGGTTGGCCAGCAGTGTGGCAAGACCTGGGGACTCTTGGGCCCAGAGTCAGTGACATAGCCACAGAGGACTAGAGCGGAGAGTGAAGTGTCCAGCTGATAAGAAGAGAGGGCATATGCAGAAGAACACCCACACTTGCAGATAATACCCACTTGTCCTGGCTTCAATGACTGGATGATCAGAGCTCAACCAGAAGTAAAAAGAAGAGGGGGAAAAAAAATGTACTCTCATACAATTCCATAGATGACCAACATCTATGGAAGCAGTAGCTCAAAAAAGGAAACAAATCTTCACAGCAAGGATCATTCCCACCCCCTCCACACACAGAGTAGACAGGGATGGGCAACTTGGACATTGGCTGATGACAACATTAAGCGTGCATGTGAAATGATTCTTTTGAATGGACGAATGACAGTGGATTGTGTGGCAAGTCATTTGCAAATCATCCATAGCTCTGCCTATGAAATAATCACGATATACTTGGGTTTCAAAAATTTGTGCAAGATGGATACCAAAACAACTCACGAAGAACATAAACAGAAGCGTTGACATCTGCAAACAAAATTTGGATCCATACTGGAAAGAAAGTAAAAGTTCTTTTAAAATATCATTAATGGTGATGAGACATGGATTTATCACTATGAGCCTGAAAGTAAATGGCAGAGTATGGAATGGAAACATCCTCAATTGCCAACCAAGGAAAAGTTCAAAAGTCAACCAGTAGCTGGAAAATTGACGCTTTACATTTTTCTGGGATTCTCAAGGACCAGTATTGGAACACTATCAGAAAAAAGTTCAATACTCAACAGTGTTCATTACAGTGAGATGCTCACTGATGAGCTAAAGCCTAAACTTCAAATTAAATGCCGTGGAATGCTATCCAATGGTGTTGTGATCTTGCGTGACAATACATGTCTGCACACCTCTGCCCACACTGTTGGCACTCTGAAAAAACTTCGTTTTGATGTGTTAAAGCATCCTTCATATAGAACTGATCTTGCTCCATCAGACTTTCACCTGTTTGTTCCCCTGAAAGCAGTCCTTCAAGGATGAAGATTCATTTCTGATGAAGAAGTGAAGTTTGTGGCTAAAACTTTTTTTTTTTAATAAAGGAATATGAAAGTTTGCTGACAGATGGACAAAGTGTATTGTAAAGCAAGGAGATCATGTTGAAAAATGATGTGTTTTTTCTAAAAGTTGAATAAATTCTACAGCCAGAATGTAGATCAGTTTTTACTCACTCTCATGTGTGTGTATTGTTGTTGTTATATTTTGTCAAGTTGGTTCCAACCCACAGTGACCCTGTATAGGGTTTCTGAGGAGGAGGAGCTGATTATCTTGAACCACTGACCTTGTGGTTCAAATCGACTTTGTAGTCCAGCATATGAACCCACAGCACCACACCAGGACTCCATGTGTGTGTGTGTGTGTGTATATATATATATATATATGGAACACAGTTATGGATACTTCTTAAACACAACCAAACACCTTAAAGGACTGAAATTCTTGTTTTGAATTTCTTGGGGCAGCTCAGTCAATTGGCATAATATAGTTCATAAATTTATGTTCTACACCGTAGTTGAGTGAGTATTATTTTACATCTTAAAAGCTTTTGAATGACCATCTAAGATACAACTATTGGTCTCTAGTCATCCAGAACAAAAGAAAAAGAAGGAAATCAAAGAGTCAAAGGAGAAACTACTCTACAGAACAAATAGTCTACATGAATCACAGCCAGAAGAACTAAGTGATACTTGGCTACCACTACCAACTGTTTTAATCAGGGCTACAGTAGATTGATCCTGTAGAAAAGTGAGAAACAAAATATCAAATTAATCAAAAAAAAAAAAAAAAAATAAAAAACAAAAAAAAAAAAAAAAAGTCCATTCCTCATTCTATGAAATTACACATGTGTTCTATTAATCAAAAAAAAAAAAAAAAAGATCTGCTGGTATGGTTGAGACTGGAGGATTCCCCTGAGATATTCTTCAAACTTTTAATCTAAACCAACTCCTGAGGTCACCTTGTAGCTAAATAGCAAATTGGCTCAAAAAATAATGAGCATTGCCTGTAAGTACTGTGCTCCTTCAAAAAATCACCTATATGAGACAAAATGGTCAACAATTACTTTAAAATAAAGATGAGAATGTAATGGCATGGAAACTTGATTAATGGAAACCAAAGAACCAGAGCAGAAATAATGAGAATATTTATGCATTGTAAAGAACATAACCAATGTCCCTGAATAACTTGTGTAGAAATTGCTGAATGGGACCAAAATCTGCTGTGTGAACCTTCACCAAAAACACACAAAAAAGTCTTTTTTAAAAAAGACCCTGTAAAGAGAGGAAAAAGGAAGGAGCATTCCTTTTTGGAAGCCCCTAGTCTCAAAGGTTTAATCAAATCTTTGTGAGGCCTCATATCATTAAACTTTAACTTCACGTATATTCATACATCTAATATTTTGGCACACACACACAAAAAAAAAATGATCCATCCAAAGTCAGAAGAGAGTTGCTGAAAAGATCAACTGTCTCTACTAAGTTAAACATACATACCTAGCAATTGCTCAATTGCTCTCTGAGGTATAAACATGCAGAATAAAGCAGCCATGGCAAGTATTGTCCCAATCCTTCTAAAGGCAGTAGCACCCATAGACAACTGGGATGCAGTCAAGACTTTGCCTTTTACAAAAAAAAAAACAAAAAAACTTATTTTTCCAACTATTAGCAGCTCTCTGATAGCTCCCACAACCCCATGTTCCCAACTCTTCTGGTCCTGTAAGTATCCATCTGGATCCAGTGGTCTGTAGATGTTGAACATATGGAGCCTCAATCATGTTTTCTCTTATGCTTTTAGCTGCAACTCATATTTGCTTAGCTCTTTCTCCCCAATAGGCAGTGTTCCTGATACTTTCATATTCATTGTTATCTTACTAAGTAGATCAAAAAGGTTAATTATTGATGTCAAAGTTATGAGCCTTATTTCTACTCTTAAAGATAGTATTCATTAACAATTATATTGAAAATTCTCATTGCCTCAATGCTACTATCTAGTGGTTTTCCACTCTTGCTACATGTTAAAATTACCTGGAGACCTCTTGACAACCATCCATAGCCAGACAACTTTCCCAACCTAATTAAAGGAAAAGCACAGTACAATTATTATTCTACATTAGTCATAATTGTCTCTCCATATCTTTGTATGATATGTGTACCAGTCCTTAACACACAAAAAGAATAATCATGGAAGCCTGGTCAACAACCAGCTTCACCCATCCTGTTCTGAAACAGGCCTGGCAGTTGTAACATACTTTCAATTTTGTAAGTTGTCTCTTCCAGTACTCTACTTCCATCTCCACCCTCACTCTTTCTAAAAGCCCATTTTCCTCACATAATTATTTCTCAAAATACATTCTACAGTAGGGGCAGGAGAGTTGTTTAAAATACAGGAGTTAAACTTACTACATAGCCACAGTAGTCAAAATACCCTGGTACTGGTACAATGAAAGATACACTGATCAATGAAAGACAATTGAGAACCCAGAAGTAAATCCATCCACATACAGTCAATTGATCTTTGACAGAGAGCCAAAACACACTAGATGGGGAAGAGATAGTCTCTTAAACAAATGTGATGGCAAAACTGGAAACTGATTTTCAAAAGAATGAAGAAAGAGAACAAACAAGATGGCAGAGAGGGTGGAAGTGCAGTGAAGAGCTCCATCAGCAACAACACAGAATACCGGGACAAGCAGGCTCAGGGGATGGTGCCAGAACTCTGAACCACATATAAAGGAATGTTTAGAAGGCTTACAGCTAGGAGAATTTGTAGCAGTAGCAAAATATCCATTGCTTTCTAATTCAAGACACTCAGCTTCTCCCAGAGCTGCCATCTTGGGCGAGACAAAGCAGGGGAAGGATCAGAGCAGCCACAGACACCTGACAGAACCGTGGAAATAAAGGTGTGGACATTCTTTTTTCTTTTTCTTTTTTTTTGTATTTGTTCATTGGTCTCTGGATCTCTGTGCACCTCTATTCTGGTAACTAGAGGGGGTACCTGAGCGAGTGGACATCCCACCCCCATCCCCAGAAAGTTCTACTACACAGGCACACATAGAGCCTCAAAATTTAAAGAGACAGTTTCCACTTAAAACCAAACAGACGAAAAAGGCCAAAAATTAAATTAAAATCTAAAGTATAGCATAACCAACAGTGACATCTTGAAATCTCTCAGGCAGCTTTGAAAGCAAGAAGCTGAAGAGAAGAAATTAAAGCCATACTCATATTATGCTACAGATTTTTTTTTTCCATCTTCTCTCCCTCTTCTCCCTTTTCTTTGATTATAGGCTGCAATATTCATTCTAGTTTTGTTTTGTTGTTGTTGTTGTTCGGGGTTTTTTTTCCTTGTTTTATTTATTTATTTATTTATTTATTTATTTATTTACTTATTTTGCTGGTGCTGTTTTGCTATTTTATACTCTCCTTTCTACTTTGGGGGGACTGTTTCTCTCCTTATATTACCTAAGAAGAGTCAGCAACTGCTGCCATACAGTCAATCTACAATCACACTCTATAAAACACCCAAACCTAGGCAAGAACCAATACCAACTGCATATACAAAAGAGGCAGACAACACCTGTGAAAGGTACTCTGGTTAAGCAATAAGAAGAGTGAAAAGGGAAGCCCATATCCTGATCACATCTACCTGGAAGCAACTAGAAAGCATTAAAAACAAAACAAAACACATACTCAATTAAGTATTAAGGCCACAGATAGTCACTAAACATGTCCAAGAAGCAAAATAAGATGACCATATCAGCACATGTCCAGAAACAAGATAAAATGTCTGAGACAAATGACCTAGAGGTAGACCTGGACTCCATTCTGGAAGGAGGGCAGACCTTGGAAATGCCTGAAAAGAAATTCAGAAAAATGATTATAAAATGTTTCAAAACACTTTAAAATGGAGTTGAGAAAAATAAGGAAGAAGTCAGGAAAGCGCTACAGGAACAATCAAATAAGATAGATAAAGCACTGGAAACAATTCAAAACCTACAGAAAGAGGTCCAAATGATCAATAATAGAATATCAGAAATAGACAATACTCTGAAAGGGCAAAGGAGTAGAATAGAAGAGATGGAAGGCAGAACCAGTGATGTGGAAGACAAATCTTTCAATACCACTAAGATAGAAGAGCAAATATTAAAAAAGGATTAAAAAATCTGAAGATGGTCTAAGATTCATATTGGACAACATGAAAAGGAATAACTTAAGAATTATTGTCATTCCAGAACAAGAAGAATTAAACATGTTTACAGAGGAAATAGTTGAAGAACTGCTAGAAGAAAAGTTCTCTAACATCCTGAAAAGTGAAAACATAAACATTCAAGAAGCTCAACGAATCGAAGGAAGGATAGACCCCAAAAGAAAAATCACTGAGACATATCATAATCAAGCTCTCTAAAATCAAAGATAAGGAGAAACTCCTGAAAGCAGCTAGGGAAAATAGAAGTGGTACATACAAAGGCAAGCAAGTCAGATTAAACTCAGATCTCTCAGCAGAAACCATGCAAACAAGAAGGCAATGTGGAGACATATATAAAATCCTGGAAGAAAAAAATTGCCTACCAAGAATCCTTTATCCATCAAAGCTATCAATCAAATATGATGGTGTAATCAAAACATTCCAGGATAAACAGACGCCAAGGGATTTTGCCAAAGCCAACCCTGTGGTATAAAATATCCTAAAGGGAGTTCTGTGGACTGAGAACCAACAAGAACAGATAATGACCAGAGATTGACATATGTGGCAGCACCTCCCAGAATTAAATCAACAGAAGGAAGAGTTGAGAACAGAACGAAACTATAAGAAATAACTCAGAGAATCTGGGAGGTCAGTCTATGATCAAAACAAGTACAATGTAAAAGAAGGTAAACACGTTGGAACAGAGATCCAGATAGTGAGAAGGTCAGGTCGATTACAGGATAAAATAGACTGCACTAAATGAAGAGAAAAGTTAATGGACTATAAGGCAACCTCAAAGAAAATTAACACTTCACAATATAGCAAGAGAATGAAAATCCAAGAAGAACATGGATACATTAAAACTATGAGGAAACTCACAAGAAAGATAACAAAAATCATTCATTCAATAAAGGAAGACACACAGAACAAAGAAAGCAGCAACACCACAAAAAAACAAACATAATGGCAGCAATTAATCAATTGTTGTTGTTGCTGTTAAGTGCTGTCAAGTCGGTTCCGACCCATAGTGACCCTGAACAGGGTTTCCGAGGCTGTAAATCTTTACGGGAGCAGAAAGCCTCATCTATCTCCCGCGGAGCAGCTGGTAGTTTCGAACGGCTGACCTTGCGGTTCACAGCCTGATTCATAACCACTACGCTACACCTATCGATAATTACACTGAATATAAATGGAATTAAATGCACCTGTTAAGAGACAGAAAGTGGCAGAATGGATAATAAAGCAAGATCCTTCAATATGCTGTCTGCAAGAGACACATCTCACACACAGAGGCAAAAACAGATCAAAAGTCAAAGGATGGAAAAAATATACCAAGCTAATTGCAATCAAAACCAAACAGGAGTGGCAGTACTAATCTCTGATAAAATAAGCTTTAAGGCAAAAAACAGCATAATAGATAAAGATGGACATTATCTCACGATTAAAGGGACAATTGAACAAGATGAAATAACCATAATAAATATCTATGTTCCCAATGAAAGAGCTCCAAAATATATAAAGCAAACTCT
>NW_006408636.1:9365346-9368602 GCF_000296735.1 Chrysochloris asiatica | reverse complement strand
TCAACAGTTCGAAACTACCAGCCGCTCCGTGGGAGAAAGATGAGGCTTTCTGCTCCTGTAAAGATTTACAGCCTCAGAAACCCTGTACAACGTCGTTATGGGTCAGAACCAACTCGACGGCACTTAACAACAACAACAACATTTACAATAGCAAAAAGATGGAGATAGCCTAAGTGCTCATCAATGGAATAATGGTAAACAAACTTTAGTACATACACACAATGAAATATTATGCAACCTTGAAGTATGATGATGAATCCGCAAAACACCTTATAACATAGATAAACCTGGAAGACATTATGCTGAGTGAAATTAGTCAATCACAAAAGGACAAATGTTGCATAATACCATTATTGTAAAAGTTTAAGAAAAGGTTTCCATACTAAAAGAAACACTCTTTGATGGTTACTGGAAGTGGGAGGGAGGGGACAGTAAGGCACAGGTTAGGGGATAGCTAAATGATAGCTCAGGTGACAGGGAGAGCAATATACAGGAAAGGGGAGGGCAATACACAAGAAGGGGTAATGGGGTTGAAGAACAAGGAAGATAGGGGAACACTTAGGTAGGTTTGCATGGGCTAAATTGGACAGAGGTTAATAATGATTTATACACAACCTCGTAAAAGCAGTGTTCTGTGAGTAGACACATGGAGCGAGACATAAACTGAATGAGTAAAGGATGGGAAAAATGTATATGTGTTTAACTGTCTTATGGATATTGATTTTCCCTGTCTACTATTGTAAAATAGACATTTATGTGTGATAGAAATGAATATTGGGAGTTATGATTACAGAAAGCTTCTAAATACACCTTCAGTCTGATTGGATTTGCCAAAAGGGGAGTTTGAATTTGCCCAGAGAAATAGGCTTCTTGTTAAATCTTTTTGAACCCCCATGGGGCCTTAGGTGGAATCCTGAGCCCCACTCAGAACCTTCTGTGTTGGGACATTTCCACTTGAAAAGACATGTAGACCAACCCAGAACTTTACCAAACGTGATGTCCTTCTCCAGTGACTGTTCCCTCCTGATAATATGTCCAAAATACAAGAGACAAAGTCTGGCCATCCTGGCTTCTAAGGAGCATTCTGACTATACTTCTTCTAGCACAGATTTGATTGTTCTTTTAGCAGTCCATGGTATTTTTAATATTCTCCTCTCATACCATAACTCAAATGCATTAATTTTTCTATGGTCTTCCTTATTCGTTGTGCAACTTTCACATGTATATGAGGTTATAGAAAATACCATGGCATAGGTCAGGTGCACCTTAGTCTTCAAACTGACATCATTGCTCTTGAATACTTTTTTTTTTTTTGCTCTTGAATACTTTTAAAAGGTCTTGTACAGCAGATTTGCCTAATGCAATATGTAATTTGATTTCTTGACTGCTGCTTTCATTGAGTATTGGTGGCTGATTCAAGCAAAATGAAGACTTTGACAACCGCAATCTTTTCTCCAATTATCTTGATATTATTTATTGATCCAGTGGTGAGGAATTTTGTTTTCTTTACATTGAAGTGCAACCCACACCAAAGGCTTTGATCTTCATCAGTATTTTAAATCCTCTTTGCTTTTAGCAAGCAAGGTTGGATCATCTGCATATCTCAGGTTGTTAATGAGTCTCCTCCAATCTTGATGGCATGGTTTTCTTCATATAACCCAGCTTCTCGAATTATTTGCTTAGCATACAGATTGAATAAATATGATGCAAGAATACCACCCTGGCACACACCTTTCCTAATTTCAAATCATTCAGTGTTCCCTTGTTGTGTTTGATTCAAACCCTTAGTGCCCCTCTTTAAAAAACTGAAACAAAACAAATAAGCAAAATGACATTAACAAAAATCAATCTACACTCAGTCTTTATCATATCCAAAAAAAAGTTCCTTCCTCAAATTGGCACTATTTCTTCACTCATTTTTCACAATTAATATCCAATTTAACCATGAAGCCTTTTGGTTCCATGTTAAAATATATAGAGAAAATTGATAAGCTGACTATTTATTAATACTACTTCTGCTATTGCCCTTCTTAAGTGCCGTTGAGTTGATTCCGACCCATAACAACCCTGTATAGGGTTTCTGAGGAGGAGCTGGTGAGCTTGACCCACCGACCTTGCAGTTCAAATGGCTTTGCAGTCTGGTGCATTAACCCAAGTTGGTCACGTGTATATTTTTGTTGTTGTTAGGTATTATCAAGTTGGCTCTTAATATAGTGACCCTGTGTACAAAAGTGTACACTATACAATCTTATGACAATCAAGATGGTGGATGGGAAAGATGTACAGTGAGGAGCTCCATCACCAACAACACAGATTACCAGGGCAAGCAGAGTCAGGGGATGCTGCTAGAACTCTGAACCACATATAAAGGACTATTTAGAAGATTGGAAGGCTTACAGTTAGGGAAATTTGTAGGAGAATCAAGAAATCCATTGCTTTCTAATTCAAGATGCTCAGCTATTTCCAGAGCCGCCATCTTGGGAGAGAACAAGTGGGAGAAGGATCAGAACAGCCATGAACACCTGACAGAACCAAGGAGATAAAGGTGTGGACATTCATTTTTTTGGTATCTGTCCATTGTTCATTGGTCTCTTGCTGACTGCGCACCTCCATTCTGGTAAGTAGAGGGGATACCTGAGTGAATGGATACCCCACCCCCACCCCTGGAGGGTTCTACTACACATGAACACAGATGTCCTCGGAACTTAAAGTGACAGTTTCGACATAAAACCAAATGGCAACCACTCATCTGTCTGTAGTACTGTGGTGGCTTGTGAGTTGCTGTGATTCTTAGAGCTATGCCACCAGTATTTTAAATAACCAGCAGGGTCACCCATGGTGGACAGGTTTCAGATGAGCTTCCAGACAAAGACAGAATAGGAAGAAAGAGTGACGAACGACTTCCGAATCTTTAGTCACTGAAAACCTTATGAATAGCAGAGAAACAGTGTCAGATACAGTGCCGGAAAATGAGGAGCCCCTCAGGTTGGAAGGCACTCAGAAAGTGACTGGGGAAGAGATGCCTCCTCAAAGTAGAGTTGACCATGATGACGTGAATGGAGTTAAGCTTGTGGGAAAAAAGCCAACAGAACCTTCATTTGCTGATGGGGCACAACTCAAAATGAACAGAAACAGCTGTAAATATCCATTGAAAATCGGAACATGGAATGTACGAAGTATGAATCTGGGAAAATTGGAAGTTGTCAAAAATGAAATGGAACGCAAAAACATCGATATCTTAGGCATTAGTGAGCTG
>NW_006408636.1:9357983-9363441 GCF_000296735.1 Chrysochloris asiatica | reverse complement strand
ATGGATTACATCTCAATGTCAAGAAAACAAAAATCCCCACCACTGGACCAATAAACAACATTCTTATCAATGGAGAAAAGATTGAAGTGGTTAAGGACTTCATTCTTCTTGGATCAACTATCAACACTCACGGAAGCAGCAGTCAAGAGATCAGACAATGTATTGCATTAGGCAAATCTGCTTCACAGAACCTTTTTAAAGTGTTGAAGAGCAAAGATGTCAGCTTGAGGACTAAGGTGCGCCTGAGCCAAGCCATGGAATTTTCCATAACCTCATATGCATGCGAAAGCTGGACAGTGAATCAGGAAGACCATAGAAGAACTGATGCCTTTGAATCATGGTGTTGGAGGAGAATACTAAAAGTGTCATGGGTGAAAGGGAAAAAACAACCCGGCGCCACTCATCAACCATACCGCACACCAGATGGCCCATCTAGAGACTTTTATTCAGGGTGAGGAAGAGGTAGGTGACCTCTGCTGGAGAGAGAAGGCAGGAGGCAGAAGAGAAGAGAGAGTCAACGGGAAGGGAGTGGTCATTGCTGGGGTAATTTAGCTCTGGCCTATCAAAAGCCATGTTGCCGTTTAAACTACACGCCTTGTAGCTTAGGGCAGGGAAACAGACAAAATGGAGTTGAAGGGAGAGGAGAGGGAAGAACCCGGAAGGTACAGCCTAAAATGGTGGACCTGATATTGTAACAATGGGCTGCCAAAAGAACCAATAGATCTGTTTTGGAAGAAGTGCAAGCAGAATGCTCCTTAGAGGCCCAGATGGCCAAACTTCGTCTCTCATACTTTGGATATATTGTCAGGAGGGAACAGTCGCTGGAGAAGAATGTCATGTTTGGTAAGATGGAGGGTCAGAGAAAAAGAGGAAGACCCCCCAGCTAGGTGGATTGGCCAGGTGGCAGCATCAATGGACTCAAGTGTGGCAACAGTAGTGAGGTTGGCCCAGGATAGGACATTGTTTCATTCTGCTGTGCATAAGATTGCTATGAGTTGGTACCGACTTGATGGCACCTAACAACAACAACAATACAGTCTTATGGGAGTCCTGGTGTGACACTGTGGGTTAATGCACTAGAATGCAAAGCCGGTTTGAACTGCAAAGTTGGTGGTTAAAGCCCACCAGTTGCTCCTTGGAAACCTCTACAGGGTCGCTATGGGTCAGAACCAACTCAACGACACTTAACAACAACAACATACAGTCTTCCTCACCATTGCTGAAGTTTGCAGTCACTGTGTGAATCCATCCCATTGAGGGTCTTTTGTGTTGACCATCTGCTTTACCAAGCATGAAGTCCTTTACATGGACATGTCCAAAGTATGAGAGATGAAGTCTTTTACTATTCTCCCTCCTAAGGAGCATACTGGCTGTGCTTCTTCCCAGAGAGATTTGGCCATCCATGGTATATTCAATATTCTTTGCCAAAAGTGTAATTTAAAGGCATCAATTCTTTGATTTGATTTTCCTGATTCATTGTCCATTTCATTCATTGAATGGATTAAAAATATTATGGGTTGGGGCAAGAACAATTTAGTCCTCAAAGTGACATCTTTGCTTTATAACATGTCTTTTGCAGCAGATTTTTACAATGCAATATGTTGTTTGATTTCTTGACTGTTGCTGCTATGAATATTCATGTGGATCCAAAAAAATGTAATTTTTGACACCTTCAGTCTTTTCTATGATTGTCATGATGCTGCTTATTGGTTCAGTTGTGTTTTGCTTTGTTTGCTTGCTTTATTTGGTTTTGTTAAAGTGTAGTCTATTCTTCATCAGTAAATGCTTCAAGTCCTCTTCACTTTCAGCCAGAAAGTTTGTATCATTGTCATATCACGTGTTGTTAATCAGTCTTCTTCTATTCTGATGCCTTGTTCTTCTTCATACAGGCCAGCTTCTTGGATTGTTTGTGCAGCATACAGATTGAACACATACTGAAAGGATCCAACTCTGTTGCACAGATTTCCCGATTTTAAACCATGCAATATCCCCTTGCAGTTTTCAAACAACTGCCTTCTGAACTACGCACAGGTTCTGCATTAGTACAAGTAAATATACTGGATTCTTCTTCTTTAAATCTTATGCATAATTTGTTATAATCCACACAGTTAGTTGCCTTTGTGTAGTCAATAAAATGTAGGTACACTTATTTCTGGTAATTTCTGCTTTCAGCCAAGATCCATCAGGTATGAAAAAATGTTTTATGCCCTTTTTTGAATCTGGCTTGATTTCCCTGTTGATGTACTGCTACAACTATTTTTTAATTATCTTTAGCAACATTTTACTTGAAATGATATTGATGATATCCTTCAATGATTTTCATATTATATTGGATCACCTTTCTTTGGAATGGGCACATCTGTGGACTTTTTCATTTGTTTTCCAGATAGCCATCTTACTAATTTCTTTATCTTGTTCTCATTAGTTTTAAAAAATTTTTAATTCCAAATTGAGTGAAGGTTTAAAGATAAGACCACTGTATGATGTTCTTGATATCATCACACAGCTCTTCTGGTCTTCAGTCATTAATGTCTAATGCATTAAATCTGTTCTTGAGATGGTTTCTAAATTCAGGATATGTTTCAAGGTCATATTTTGGCTTTCTTGGATTTATTTTAATTTTCTTCAATTTCCGCTTGAACTTGCATATGAGTAATGGTACCTGGCCTTGTTTTGACTGATTCTATTAAGGTTTTCCAACATCTCTTCCCATAAAAGTAGTCAACTTGATTCCTGTGTATTCAATCTGGAGGTGCATGTGTATAGTTGTCTTTTATGTTGTTTGAAAATGGTATTTGCAATGAATAAGCCACTGGTCTTGCAAAATTTTATTATGCAGAAGTGGGATTTCATGAGGAATTATGGAGAAGTCCCGTGCAGACTCCACCATTAATAACACAGAATACCAGACAAAGCATGTTCAGGGGATGGTCTCAGAACTTGGAACTACATATAAAGGAATATTTAGAAGGATCAAAGGCTTACTGCTATTGGGATTTTCAGCAGAAGCAAGAAAAGTGGTGTGCGTTTTTTTTGTTTGTTTGTTTTTTTTAATCTGTGGCTGCTGGTGGGTCCCAGAGCAGACATCTTGGGCACAACAAGGTGGGTGCAGCATTAGAGAAGTGCTCCCAACACAGGATTCTGGCTGATCATTGGAAATACAGGTGTGAGCACTTTTTTCTGTTCATTTTTCTCTCTCTGTCTAAGCAAGTCCACTCTGGTGATTAGAGGAGGTGCCTGAGTGAGTGGACATCCCACCCCCAACCCCAGAAGGTTCTACTACACATGTGCACAGATCTTCTCAACAAAGATTGCTGGGCTCAGAATTAAAGAAGAGGGAGGAGTCAACAGGAACTGCTTAAAACAGAAGGATCTCGAAAAACAGCTCGAGCTGGCCCTGAGCTGTTTCTCACTAACAGAAACACATGAACAGAGTAGAGGAGGGGGTGAGAAATGAACAAAAAAGGAAAGAGGACGAAAGTTAAATCCCAAGTTACATCATAAGGAGCAATGGTAATATCTTGAAATTTCTCAAGTGGCCTTGAAGGCAAGAGAGAGAGACATTAAAGTCTTACTTATATTTTACCATGTTTCGTATTGTTTTTTGTGTATGACAATTATAGAAGTTAATATCCAATCTGGTTTTTTGTTGTTGTTTGGGGGGGACTCTTTTATCTTGGGGGGATTCTTTCTCTCCTTATGTTACCCAAAAAGAGATACCAATTGTGGTTATATTGCCAAGCTACAATCACACCCTTTTGAATCCCACCATCCAGGAAAGAGACAATACCACCTATCACACACCAACTACATAGCCAACACATGCTACAGTTACTGTGAATTGAGTAATAAGAGAAGAGAAAAGAAAAAGGAAGCCCATTTCCTGATCACATCTACCTCGAGGCAATCAGAAAGCTTAACAATACATCAACATACATTCATCTAATTATTAAAAATACATCTAATTATTGAAAATGCTCAAAAAACAACTAAAGATCTCAGCACATGTCCAGAAATAAGATAAAATAGCTGAAAATGCATTTTTAGAAAAACACGACCTACATAAACTTACACAGAGTGAAGTAGAAAACTTTAATTAATCTATAACAAAAGAAGAAATTGATCAGGTTATCAAAGACCTCCCAACAACAACAAAAAACAGTCCATGGCCAAATTGTTTCACTGGTGAGTTTTACCAAGCATTCAAGGAAGAGCTGTCACTAATTCTACTCAAATTATTCCAGAACATAAAAAAGGATGAAAAACTTCCTAATACATTTATGAAGCAAGCATAATAACACTCATACCAAAACTAGAGAAGGATATCACTAAGAAATAAAATTAAAGGCAAATATCCCTCATGAACATAGATGCAAAAATTCTCAACAAAACCCTAGCTAACAGAATTCAACAACATATCAAAAAAATAATACATCATGACCAAGTGGGATTCATATCAGGGATGCAAGGATAGTTCAATATTAGAAAAACAATCAATGTAATCCACCATATAAATAAAAATAAAGGAAAAGAACTACATGATCATATTGATTGATGCAGAAAAGGCATTTGACAAAATCCAACATCCATTTCTGATAAAAACGTTCAACAAAGTAAGAATTGAAGGGAAATTCCTCAACATAATTTAAAGTATATATACAAAACCAACAGCCAACATCACTCTCAATGGAGAGAAACTGAAAGCTTTCCCTTTGTGAACAGGAGCCAGACAAGGATGCCTTTTGTCACCACTTGTATTGAATATTGGGTTGGAAGTCTTAGACAGAGCTATATAGGGAAACTAAAAGGATCCAAATTGGCAAAGAAGATGTAAAACTGTCTCTATTTACAGATATGATCCTGTACATAGAAAACCCAAAGACTTGGAAAAATAAACTACTAGAACTCATCGGAAGATTCAGCAAAGTGGCAGGGTACAAGATCAAAATACAAAAATCACTTGGGATTGTAATCATTACAATGAAATGATGAGTGTAAAACTGATGTTCTCGAAGGAACAAACAAGATGGTAGATCAGGTGGAAGTGCAGTAAAGGAGCTCCGCAAACAACAACACAGAATACCCAACCAAGCAGGCCCAGGGGATGGTCCCAGAACTCTGAACCACATATAAAGGAATATTTATAAGGTTGGAAGACTTACAACTGGGGGAATTTGTGGCAGAAGCTAGAAATCTATTGCTTTTGAGTCTGGGATGCTCGGCTGCTCCAGCAGCCGCCATCTTGGGTGAGACCACGTGGGGGATGGATCAGAGAGGCCACAGACGCCTGGAAGAACCACTGAGATAAAGGTGTGGACATTCTTCTCTTTGGGTATCTGTTCATTGGTCCCTCGCTATCTGCGCACCTCCATTCAGGTGACTATAGGGGTGCCTGAGCTAGTGGGCACCCCAGCCCCACCCTCGGAGGGTTCTACTACGCATGCACACAGATCTCCTC
>NW_006408636.1:9352034-9353689 GCF_000296735.1 Chrysochloris asiatica | reverse complement strand
GCTGGTAAGCTTGAACCACCGACCTTGCAGTTCAAACATCTTTGCAGTCTGGCGCATTAGCCATTAGAGAGATGCAAATCAAAACAACAATAAGATATCATCTCACACCAGCAATAACAATGAAGTTCAAAAAAGCAGAGGACAATAACTACTGACAAGGATGTGGAAAGACTCAGAACCTAATACCTTGCTGGTGGGAATGTAAAACAGTTCAACCACTCTGGAAAACGGTATGGCACTTCCTCAGAAAGTTGGAAATAGAAATACCTTATGTTCCAGCAATTCCTCTACTTGATATATATCCACAAGAAATACAAGCCATAACACCAGTAGATATATGCACACCAATGTTTATCTCAGCACTATTCATAACAGCAAAAAGATGGAGACAGAGCCACGGAGCAACTTGTGGAAAAAGAAGTATGATGTCTTTTTATTTTTCTTTCCTCCTTTCCTTTGTTGCACCCTCTCCACCCAGCCAAGGCATCTTCAGGAGGGTGGGAGCACAATCCCAAAAGGGTCCAGTGTTGCACCCACAGGGTTCAATTTTCCCATGGCACAAAGAGGAAATCCCTGAAAGCCGCAGTAGTTCCAGCTAATGCTTTGGCAGCTTCTTATGACATGTGACTCTGGGATTTAACCCTGAAGTTGAATCCCCTACTTGGGGCAGGAGCCTTTATTCCTGCCTTACCTAACAAGAGACAACAGGTCTGGCCATACAGCCAAACCGTATTTACACCCTGTAAAACCCTAACATAAAAAGCAAGAGCCAACACCAACTACTGTATACAAGGATGCAGTCATTTTGAGTATTATGCTGTGCATTCACAGACACCTAACTGATTTTCAGAGATAAAAATTGTGAACAATCTGTCTTCCATGTATTTCTCAATCTCTATCAGTGCAACTCCATGGAAGTGACTACAGAGGGCACCTGAGAGAGTGGATACCCCAACCATTGCTGGAGGCTTCTTCTGTGCACACACACTCACCTGCACATCAAAGGTTACTGGACAGTCTGCTACATTTTTTGTGTGCTTGTTTTTGTTTTTTCTTTTATTTTGTTTCTGTATCCTGTCCTTTTGGTCTTACTTTTTTTCCTGGTGGTGGTAGCTTTCTTTCCCTACATTACCCAAGAAGAGAAAGCAATCGTGGACATATAACCAAGCTATAAGCATACCCCATAATATCCCACCATCTGGACAGGAGCCAATACCAGCTGGTACGCATTACATAGATAGCCAACACTTGCTAAGAGTGCTCACAGTTGAGTAATAAGAGATGTGAAAAGAGCAGTATATCTCCAGATCACAGCTACCAGGAGACACTCAGTAAGCTTAACATGACATCAACATTGTTGTTGTTGTTGTTGTTAGATGCCATTGAGTTGCCACTGACTCATAGCGACCCTATGCACAACAGAACAAAACACTGCCGATTAATGGGCCAACCTCACAATTGTTGCCACGCTTGACCCCGCTGATGCTGCCATTTTGCCAATCCATCTCGCTGTGGGTCTTCCTCTTTTTCTCTGACCCTC
This sequence comes from Chrysochloris asiatica, assembly GCF_000296735.1. Lineage (NCBI taxonomy): Eukaryota > Metazoa > Chordata > Mammalia > Afrosoricida > Chrysochloridae > Chrysochloris > Chrysochloris asiatica. Next base: position 9,352,149 of record NW_006408636.1, on the reverse strand, counting down.
CACCTTACCAAACAAGGTATCCTTCTCCAGCGACTGGTCCCTCCTGACAAAATATTCGAAGTTTGGCCATCCTAGCCTCCAAGGAGCACTCTAGCTGCACTTCTTCCAACACAGA
>NW_006408636.1:9325914-9350819 GCF_000296735.1 Chrysochloris asiatica | reverse complement strand
TATTTATTTATAGTTATATACAATATAATTATTATTGTATTACTGTTTTGTTCTACATTTTTCTCCCATTCTATTCAGGACCTTCTATTGTGTCCCTGGTCAGAACAATTATTAGTGGTAACAGTGTACCATCTAGTTTTGGGGTTTTTTTGTAATGTTTTATTGTGAGTTATATGATAGTTTACATGGGAGAACATTGGTTTTACATTTATTCTTTCATATATCGTTTCATTGCCATGGTTACAATGCCCTCCATGCATCATCAACCAACCAAAGGATATACCCTGCAAGCCTGCCCCCCCACCCCAGGTCTTCAACACACAGTCGCTCTCCCTCTCTGGATCTAAAGTCCCCAGCTGCTCCATCTCTCCACGTCATCATCTCTGCCTCCATCTCAGGCATCACTGCTTCTCTGAGTGGGGTCCCGCACTCTGCTCTTCTCTGTTAATGGTCCTAGGGACCTCCGCTCCTAGACTGGAAAGTTAATCACTCCCTTCCTTGCTATAAAATGTCTACCTTTACATTTCTAACCCTCACAATCAGTCCTGATAACAATTATTCACTATTGTATCACAAGAGACCCATCTGAATTTCATTTCATCAGCTCCGCCTAGACAGATTGGATACTACTCACTAGAGATTCTGCCTTCCTCCTGGCCCTATGGCTCTACGTTCCCTCTTGAAAGCTTGTAAGCCAGTCACTTCTTGCCTTTGTAGCCCGCCCCCCTCATTTTAGGTAGCCAATGTCCAAGTTGCCCATCCCTGTCTACTCTGTGTGGAGGGGGTGGGAATGATTCTTGCTGTACGGATTTGTTCCCTCTTTTGAGCTACTGCTTCCATAGGTGTAGGTAAAGTTCATCAAATTGTATCAGAGTACTCTTCTTTTCCTCTTCTTTCTTCTGCTGGTTGAGCTCTGATCATCCAATCATTGAAGCCAGGTCAAGTGGGTATTATCTGCAAGTGTCGGTGTTCTTGTGCATATGCCCACTCTTTTTATCCACTCTCCACATTGTAGGGCTAAGCTCACCACTGTTTTTCCCTCACTTCCCCTTATCTATCGGTGACGAGCGTGGTCACCAATCAGAGCATGTATTCCCATTGAGTCTTAGTCTTGGAAGGGGGTTTGCATTGAGGGGACCCAACCACTTGCCTTGATGTTTCCTGAGCAAGCAACTTGCTTGTTCTTATAGTAACAGTCCGTCTGCCTCTATTGTTTTGTATTTTTCCTGTAGGTCTTTCATTCAAGAAGTATCTTCTGTTCTTCTAGCCATTCCAGGCTGGTCTGCTTATCCTTTCAAGTGGAAATTTCCCATCTCTGGAGATCTGGATGTGGTTCAGGCTTCTACCTATAGTCTTATGTATTGCAGAGGCTCCACAGGAAGCCTTCTTCACTGGGCACATTGTAGCCTCATTTTAGGTATTCCAATCAGTTATAGGCAGAAGACGGACTTATAAGCTTTCTATGGTGATGTTTTTGGCTATTCCTTTCTCTCCCCCTCCAGTGTCTATTTTATAATATAATGTAAGGAAAACCAAGATTCAAAAGACAGCCAATCATCTTAACATTATTCCCCCCTTTTCCCCATTACAACCATATCTCAATCTCTGTATCCCAGAGCCCTGTAGTTCCAAGGTTGTGCATACATCATTCTTTACCTCTGTCCCACTTAGCCCATTCAAACCTGCCTAATTGTTCTCCCATTCCCTTCTCCCTTCTTGTATATTGACCCCCTCCCCAGCACCCAAACTTTCCTGTGTCTAATCTCTGCCCTGTGCTCCACCTTCCCCTCCCTCTCCTCACCCACCTCCAAAAGATTTCAATTTTTATTCCACCAATTCCTGGTGCCTTGTTCTTTGCCAATTCCTTCAATGCACTTTGGACATCTTCCTTCAGTATCATTGGCTCTTGATCATATACTACCTCTTGAAACAGTTGAACATTAACCATTTCCTTTTGGTACAGTGACTGTGTATTCCTTCCATCTTCCCTTGATGCTTTCTGCATCATTCAGTAATTTACTCAGAGAATCCTTCCATAATGAAAGTCAAGTCTTGATTTTTTTCTTCATTTCCCCCAGCTTGAGAAATGCTGAGCGTCTTTGGTCTTTAGTGTTTAATGTATTAAATCTGTTCTTCAGACGATCTCTAAATTCAGGTGGGATATATTCAAGGTCATATTTTGGCTCTCGTGGACTTGTTTTCATTTTCTTCATCTTCAGTTTGAAATTGCATATAAACAATTGATGATTTTTCCATAATCTTCCCATGATCTTGTTTTGACTGATGATATATGGAGCTTTTCCATCATCTCTTTCCACAGATGTAGTCAGTTTTGCTTCTGTGTATTCTATCTGCTGAGGCGCATGTGTTGTCAAGGACTTCATTCTTCTTGGATCAACTATCAACACTCATGGAAGCAGCAGTCAAGAGATCAAATGACGTATTGTATTAAGCAGATCTGCTGCACAAGACCTTTTTAAAGTGTTGAAGAGCAAAGACGTCAGCATGAAGACTAAGGTGCACCTGACCCAAGCCATGGTGTTTTCAGTAACTTCATATGCATGTGAAAGCCGGACAGTGAATAAGGATGACCATAAAAGAATTGATGATTTTGAGTTATGGTGTTGGAGGAGAATATCAAAAGTGCCACAGGCTGCCAAAAGAACCAATAGATCTGTTTTGCAAGAAGTGCAGCCAGAGTGCTCCTTAGAGGCCAAGATGGTCAAACTTCATCTCTCATACTTTGGGCATATTGTCAGGAGGGAGTAGTCGCTGGCAAAGGATATCATGTTTGGTAAGTTGGAGGGTCAGAGAAAAAGAGGAAGGCCCCCCAACTAAATGGACTGGCCAAGTGACAGCATCGATGGACTCAAGCGTGGCAAAAATAGTAGGTTGGCCCAGGATTGGGAAGTGTTTCGTTCTGCTGTGCATAAGGTCACTATGGGTCAGTACCAACTCGATGGCACCTAGCAACAACAAATGCTGTCTAAGGAAGGCATTTGAAATGAACAAATCACTGATTTTGCAGAATTCTATCATGCGATCTCCAGCATCATTTCTATCACCAAGGCCATATTTTCCAACTACTGATCCTTCCTCTTTGTCCCCAATCACCAGTAATGATCGATACATCTTTTTTTTGGTTGGTTTTGGCCAAACTTTTTATTTAGCATTCTGTAGTTGTTTGACACACACTTAAATGGTCTTAATGGGGGGAGGGGGAAAGGGAAGGCTTTTGCAGATTCCCAAGGAAATGTCAGAAAGGCAATATATGTCCAGCATTATCCTTTTATTTTGGGTTTACTAGGTGAATAGCACTTTCCTTACTTAAGCATCTATCTCAGTTTTTTCACACTAACAACGCTGAGATTTCAGTTTGAAGACAGCCTGAAATCTATGAGTAGCAAACCCAACCACCCTTCTAATATCTAGCTTGTTTATATAGGCAGAATGATTCATCTCTCCATTTTAGATGGCTAAATGTTTGTGGAAGATCTTAGTATTGCTTGCCTCATTTACTGGGAAAAATCAAATAGGAAGTGGCCTTCAGGGACACTTAAGAGAATTACAACACTAGTACACAAGTCAAGTCTTACACATTTAACATTTGCTTATTGAAAGCAATGTCATAAAATCAAATAAAATTAAACAGGTTTTACTTTACTTTTTCCTCACAAGAAACATAAAAATTATGGAGGAGTACTTAACAGGAAATTTTTTTTAAAGTAACACAATTTTTCCTTTTAAGAGTCCTTGGGTAGTTATGACAGAATAAGTTCCACTTTTTGTTTGTTTCTTTGAAGAGGGATTTTGGTCCAAAGTTTTGTTTGTTTTTAGTATCTGCTTCTGTCTCCCCCTCTATCAGATCAGCTTCCTTCATGGTGCTCCGTGGCTTGAACTGCTGTAGGAATCATGTGGAGGTGGGTAGCCCCTTTCCATAGAAGGGGGAGGCCTTCTTTCTTGTCTGATAACTCGATGACGACCACTTGAGTAGAGATCACTTCAGCAGCTTGAGTAACTGTCATGACTTCCACCATATCTGTCTCGTGAACTGCTATAATCATCATAGCTACTGCTTCCACCATAAGATGGTGGGGCCCTCGTGTAGGTGGAACACTGCGTGAGTTACCATAGCTCTCATAGTAATCTCTGTAGGAACCTCCACTTGGATGGTCTGAATAGTCACTATCACAACCATAGCCATTTCTATCACTATAGTCTCTGGATGGATGGACATCACCTGAACTGGAATGACCATAATCACAATATGTATAATCTCTTGGTGGTGGTGCATAATCTCTTATATCACGAGAACTTGGGTAATCTCTGCTTGGAAAGCTGTCTTTAGTGGAATAGCCATCATCTCTTGGTGACAGGTACACATCTCTACGAGAGGGCAGGGGTTCCTTTCTTGGTGGTCCTCCATAACTATCTCTTCCACGTGATACAGGGGCTCTGCCACCCATTCCACTGCTACTGCAAACTGGTCTTAAAGGAGCTGATCTTTTAGGAGGAGGACCACCACTTCATGATGGTGGTCATCTTTTTACTGTAAATGAGCCCCTGGAAGAACTCATGTTAAAATTCATGGAATAGCCACCATCATCCATGTGTCCCCCACGTGAAGGGGGTCCCCTAGTTCCTCCACTGCCTCCTCTTCCACCTCTAAGGCCTCTTGGTGGGCCTCTGTTTCTTGGAGGTGGTGGGGGTCCACGCCTGCCCCTTTCAAATGTTGGTTTAGTGGATTGTTCCACCTTGATAGCTTTCCCATCCAAAGACTTTCCATTCATATCTCTGGCTGCATCTTTGGCATCTGCTGGGCTTTCAAAGGTGACAAAAGCAAACCCTCCAAAATTTGTTGGTTTCATGGTCTTTCATCAAGAGTACTTCGACAATCCATCCATATTTGCCAAATACTGCTTCCAGGGCTTTCTCATTAGTTTCTGTATTGAGCCCTCCAACGAAGAGTAGTATCCAATCTGTCTGGGTGGGGCTGATGAAAGGAGATGGGGATAGGTCTCTTGTGATACAGTAGTGAATAATTGTTATCAGGACTGATTATGAGGGTTGGAAATGTAAAGGTGGACGTTTTGTAGCAAAAGGAGGGGAGTGATTGACTTTGCAGTCCAGAAGCAGAGGTCCCTAGACAATTAAGGGAAAAGAGTGGAGTGTGGGACCCTACCCAGAGAAACAGTGATGCCAGAGATGGAGGCAGAATCGATGACGTGGAGAGATGGAGCGGCTGGGGACTCTAGACCCACAGAGGGAGAGGGGCTGTGTGCTGACGACAGGGGGCCGACTTGCAAGGACAGGGTATACCCTTTGGTTGGTTGATGATGCATGAAGGGGATTGTAGCCATGGCAATAAAATGATATATGATAGGGTGAATGTAAAGCTAATGTTCTCCCATGTAAACTATCACATAATTCACAATAAAACTTAAAAAAAAAAAAATGAAGAAGCCATGGTACTGAAGGAAGAAGTCTAAGCTTCACTGAAAGTGTTGGCAAAAAACAAGGCTGCAGGAATTGATGGAATACAATTTGAAATCTTGAAACAAACTGATGAGGCATATTTGTGCCCACTACAAAGAGAGGTGACCTAACAGAATGCAGAAATCATCGAACAATATCATTAATATCACATGCAAGTAAAATTTTGCTGAAGATAATTTTAAAATGGCAGCAACAATACATCGACAAAGAACTGACAGAAACTCAAGCCAAATTCAGAAGAGAACGTGAAACTAGGGCTATCATGGCTGACATCAGAGTCTTGACTGAAATCAGAGAATACCAGAAAGTTGTTTACTTGTGGTTCATTGAGTAAGCAAAAAAGTTTCAACTGTGAAATTCATGACAAGTTATGGATAACGTTACGAAGAATGGTTATTTCAGAACACTTGATTGTGCTTGTGAGGAATCTGTACACAGACCAAAAGGCAGTCATTCAAACAGAACAAGGGGAACATGAATGGTTTAAAATCAGGAAAAGTGTGTGCTAGGGTTGTACTCTTTCACCATACTTACTCAATCTGTATGCCGAGCAAATAATATGAGCAACTGTATTCTATGAAGAAAAACTTGGCATCAGAGGAACACTCATTAAGAACCTGTGATGTTCCGATGATAGGACCTTGATTGCTGAAAGTGAAGAGGACTTAAAATACTTACCAATGAATATCAAAGACTACAACCTTCTGTTTGGATTGCACCTCAAAACAAAAGTTCCCACAACTAGACCAATAAATAACATCCTGATAAGTTGAGAAAAGATTGAAGTTGCCAAAGACTTCATTTTGCTTGGATCCACATCAACACTCGTAGAAGTAGCAGTCAAGAAATCAAAAGATATATTATATTAGGTAAATCTGCTGCACAAGACCTCTTTATGGTGTTCTAGAGCAAAGATAGTTTGAGTTCTAAAATATGTCTGACCCAAGCCATGATATTTGCAGTAGCCTCATATGCATGTGAAAGTTGGACAACGAATAAAGAATACCTCAGAAGAATTGATGCATTTGAGGTATGGTGTTGGAGAAGATTATTGAAAGTACCGTGGACTGCCAGAATAACAAACAAATCCCTCTTGCTCCTTAGGAGCCAGGATGGTGAGACTTCAGCTCTCATTCTATGGACTTGTTATCAGGAGGGACATTTCCCTGGAGAAGGACATCAGTAAAAAAAAAAAAAAAAGGGAAGACCCCCAAAATGATGGATTGGCACGGTGGCAGAAACAATGGGCTGAAGTGTAACAATTGTGAGCATGGCACGGGACTGGGCAGTTCCGTTGTGCATGTGTCGCTATGAGTTGGAACTGACTTGACAGCATCTAACAATAGTGTTAGGCACTATTCAAAACACTGCAGTTATAGTGATTTTAAAAACCAAAATTATATCACTTTGGAAAAGTCTAGTTTAGTGGAGCAATCAATCAACAAATAAGCCAGGAAATTGTTAAAAATGTGTGTCATGAAGAATATAAAATAGCTAAATGTCTAGAAAGGGATTTGGAGTAGAAGAGAGAGTACTGTAGCTCCTTTAGAGTAGGTAATCAGAGAAACCAGGCAATTCACTAGGTTATTTACCTAAATTAATTTTATGAAATCCTTTTGACAACAATATGATTCTTGTCATATGAGGTTATGTATAACTTCCACTTTGGAGATGAGGGAACAGAAGCTCAGAGAAGTGAAATGATGTACCCAAATCATACAGTTTTTAAGTGGCCAGTGGGATTGAGATCCAGGCCTGGCTGACACCAAACAAAGCCCTTTTACTACTACTGTGCTACTTACTTAGTAAGTTATGGAGTTACTTACTTCCTTAGTCAGTTTGACTCACATGGAGATATTGTGGGGCCCACTTTGGACTTTCTATACCTGTCCAGTGCTTCCCAGTGGAGTCAATTATTCCAAGGATAAAAAGGCAGGGGCAGGAGATCAGATGGCAAAAGACACTTCAACTTAGAGACCTGTTCTGCATAATTGTTTCAACTTATTTCTATATTTAGAAGGTAGGCACAGAGTACTGAAACCTCTTGCTTCCTCCCTTGGGTCTTCTCACCTCTTCTTTCTGTCCTGCCCCATCACCTGAAGCCCACAGGGTCCAAATAAAGGGACTTTTTATGCTTTCATTACTCTGAGCTGCATCTCTGACTCCTGGGGGGTGGGTGGAACTGGGGCAAAGTTACCAGTTAAGCAGTGGAAACTTAGGGCAGTTTGCAACAGCGTGTGGCACCATTTGGCTAGAACACAGGATGCACAAAGCAGAGTAAAAAAACAAGCTGGACAGGTGTGCTGTGGCCAGATCATGGAAGGTCTTGAAGTGCAGGCCAGGAGAATGGCCTCCAGCCTCTAGGTTGGTGTTTGCCAAAGGGTGTCCCAAAGAGAACTTGTGTTTTGAAATAACAGCCGTAACAGGAATGAGTGTTATGTGAGAAAATAAAGGTTTCTTCTCAGAGAAGCTGGAGGTCAATGTAATTAAACAGACTTTTTTTATGCTAATGTCCTCTGATTCTCAAACTAGTCTCCTTGCATCTACTTGCCCCAAAACTGTCTCCCCAGTTCCAGACCCTTTCCCTACTCCCACCACTCCCATCCTCTGCTTCCGACATATGCAAACACTTCTCTAGCTATACGAGAAGTAGTTTGTAAATATTCTGGGTAGTTATGTGAAAGACTATTGTTGCTGTTGTTATGTGCCATTGAATCGGTTCTGATCCATAATGATCCTATATAGGGTTTCTGAGAAGCAGCTGGTGAGTTTGAACCTCCAACCTTGGGGTTCAAACCAACCCTGTGGTCAAGTGCTTATCCTATAGTGCCACATCAGGACTCCGAAAGACCATTATTTACTAGCAAATATGCTAAAACTTCATCTGAGTTTCACAAAGGGTTTGTTCTAAGCCCTCCTCCCCAATATCTTGAATTGTTAAAAATATTATTTGCATTTGTTTTTACTAGGACAGGCCCAGCGTTCAGCTTTACCACATCTTGGTTACCTGTAGTTCCTGAGTCCTAAACCTGTACCTTACTTCTGTCCTGGCACCCCACTGTGAAATGCCTGAGGAACCCCCTTGTTTCAGAAAGGATTGGCCTTAGTTTTGCCCTGACTCCTGTCAGGAACCTTTGCGGTGATTTACATAACGAACAGCAGCACCTCAATATCAGGCACAGCCTAAGATTAGCATCAGACATCTTCTGCTCCTTCTAAGTCCACACAAGGGCCTTTTCAAATTCTGTTGGAAGCAGGCAAGGTACACCTAAGATAAAATATATACTGGTCTCATATTCACAGAAATAGTAGAGTAAAGTGGTTTAAGAGTGTGGACTTTGGAGCTAGATTGCCTACTTGAAAACCCTAGCTCTGTCACTAATTAGTTGTTCGACCTTGAACAAATTACTTCAGCTCTTTAGTTCTGATATCTCATCTTTAAAATAGGAATTAAAAACAGAACCTGTCTCAAAGGCTATGTATATGGAAGAGTGTTTCAAACAGCACCTGATACTTAGTAAATGATAGAAACATGTTAATGATTAATACAACTGTTGTTGTTGTCCATCTATCAGTTCATCTCCAGCCATTTTGGCTTAGTCAGCAACTGATCTGATAGTCTATCAGTGAGCCACTTGTGGGTACCAAAGAGGAAAACATGTCTCTTCAAGCTTCTTTTAAGTCTAGAGAGAAGGCCAAGCTTTTGGACCCAGGTCTGCCCTTAACAGTCTTATGTCTGTAAGGGACTTCCCTCCCACTCCATTACCCATAGGAAGTTGGACACTGGATTCAAACTGTGTTCAGACCCAAAGGAATTAGGTCCTTGACCAATTCAACAATTCAGACTAGGCCAAGGGTTAGGATTTCCAGTTTCATGTGTATAGTAGCACCTCAGTGCAAATGTTAACTACCACAGTACTCCCAGTCCTGGTGGGCCCTCAACAGTCACAGTGTTGATGGGAGTTAACAACTCATAGATCGCCCTAATTATGAGTACCTTTATGTTGTTGTTAAGATCCATTGATTTGGTTCCAACCCATAGCAACCCTGTATAGGGTTTCTGAAGAGCAGTTGGTGGGTTTGGACCATCAACCTTGAGGTTAGCAGTCTACATCAACCTTGAGGTTAGCAGTCCTACAGCGTCACACAGGCCTCCAGTATATTGACTCTTGATACAGAGGGGGAAACAGACACACAGAGAGGGGAAATCACCTGTCCTATGTCACACAATTAATAAGTGACACGGCCAGAAATCCAATCCAGATAACCTACTTCAGTACCCATGTATTTAACTACTCTGCTATACTGTCTCACATAGGGTCAACTTGTTGTTGTTAAGTTCTGTCAAGTCAATTCTAATTCAGAGCAATCCTGGCTGGGGTTTCCAAGGAGCGACTGATGGGTTTGAACCACCGACCTTGTGGTTCAAACTGACCTTGAGGTCTGGAGCATTATCCTGCAGTGCCACACCAGGACTCTAGAGTCAACTTCATTCTGGCTAAACTAGCCTAGATGACTGTGCCTGTGCAAATAATGTGCTGCCTGTCATTGTTATTGTTAAGTGCCTTCAAGTTGGTTCCGACTCACAGTGACCCGGTTTGCGGGAGCAGAAAGCCTCATCTTTCTCCCGCAGAGCAGCTGGTGGGCTCAAACCTTGAACCTTATGGCTCTCAGTCCAGTTCTTACCATATGGAGCCACCATGCTCCCAATGTGCTGCCTAGTTGCAGAAATATGTGCTCACCTCTAATAGGAGACAAGGCTTAGTCCTGCCACCAAGGCCAAACCTACCTGTTGGGATTTTAGGAAATTGTTTTTGGCCAGTTCTGGAATTTTTCAGAAGGTCAGAGATGGCAGGTAGAATCCAGACTAGAGGGTCTTTCTTCTTCAGGAGAATCCAGCAGTGGCCAAGAATTGCATCCCACCCCAACCTAATCGACCTGATCCTCAGAAGGTTGGTTTGGCTGGAGTTTTAAAGCACCCTCTTGGGACTCTACACAAGGTCTCTTATAGTGGGAAAAGGGGGAAAGCTCAGGAGTCCAGAAACAAAAAGTGAGGTTAGCTGGGAAGAGAGTTGAGGATTGAACTGAGGAGGAGGGAACAGTGCTTTCCTGGGATGAGGCCAACGCCCCAGCCAGGGAGCATTTGTCCTGAGGTAGCCTTGGCCCTAGTTTGTTCTTACAAGTTTTCTAAGCTGATCCTAGGAATAGCTTCTGCTATCAAACCCTTTCTGCATGAGAGATATTCTTTTTGGCAACTTTTATTTTTTTGTATAGTTTTGAACTTGCAGAAAAGTTGCAAGAATAAAACAAAGAACTCCTTTATACTCTCTCCCATATTGCCAATTGCCAACATTTTGCCCTATTTTCTTTGTGCATCCTCTCCTGCTGCATATTTGTTTTTTAAATCATTTCAATGTTGTAGACATGATGGCTCTTTGCTTCTAAATACTTCAGTGTGTGGTATTGTTGTTGATAGGGGCCATCAATCGGTACTGACTCATGGAGACCTTATGCTCAACAGAACGAAATATTGCCTGGTCCTGGGCCAACCTCACAATCGTTGCTACATTTGAGCCCATTGATGGATGCTGCCACTGTACCAATCCATCTCGCTGGGGGGTCTTCCTCTTTTTCTCTGACTTTCCACCTTACCAAACGTAATATCCTTCTCCAGTGTCTGGTCCCTCCTGACAATATGTCCTAAATATGAGAGATGAAGTACTTCAGTGTGTATTTCCTACAAATAAGAACATTCTCTTACATTATCAAAATTAGCAACTAACAGGGATATAATAACATGTAGATATGGCCTGTTCCACAAGCCATATTCAAATTTTACCAATTATGTCAATTTTTTAGCTGAGTTTTATTTTAAATTTTAATGACTATTTAATTAAACACTACAAATAACATTACAATTCTTAACCCCAATCCCTTGAAACTTCAAAGGTAATGGAGAAGAATCTGGGCTCTTTGTCACTTACTAGCTGTGTGACTTTGAGCAAGTTTCTTTGAACTTTCTGTTTCTGTCATCTGCAAAATGAGGATGATAATAATAGCAATGATCTCATAGTTACTACATCATTTTATTAATTAATACAAGTAAGGCACTTAAAACATGTACAGAGCACATACTTAAGTAATCAAAAAGTGTCAGCAGATCTTATTTCCCTGTGTGGCCTCACCCTGAAGGACAACCCAAAGGAATGCAAGAATGATTTCATTCCAAAGGGTGGCCCTGCAGAGCAACACAGGAAGACCTCCAATGTGGAAATCACTGGACAATCTCTTTGATATCCCATGCGAGAAAAGTTTTTCTAAAGGTAAATACATTGACAGAGAACTTCCAGAGGTTCAAGCCGGATTCAGAAGAGGCTGTGGAACAAGCGATATCATTGCTGATGTCCAGTGGATCTTGACTGAAAGCAGAGAATATCAGAAAGATGTTTACCTGTGCTTTATTGACTACACAAAGGCTTTCGATTGTGTGGATCATGACAAGTTATGGACAACATTGCGAAGTATAAGTATTCAGGAACACTTAATTGTGCTCATGAGGAATCTGTACCTGGACCAAGAGGCAGTTGTTCGAACAGAACATGGGATCACTGGATGGTTTAAAATTAAGAAAGGTGTGCAACAAGGTTGTATTCTTTCACCATACTTATTCAACCTATATGCTGAGCAAATAATCCGATAAGCCGGGTTCTATGAAGAAAAACGTGGCATCAGGATCTACGATATGCAGATGATACAACCTTGCTTGCTAAAAGTGAAGAGGACTTAAAACATTTACTGATGAAGATCAAAGAGCACAGCCTTCAGTATGGATTACATCTCAATGTAAAGAAAACAAAAATCCTCACCACTGGACCAATAAACAATATTCTTATCAATGGAGAAAAGATTGAAGTTGTCAAGGACTTCATTCTTCTTGGATCAACTATCAACACTCATGGAAGCAGCAGTCAAGAAATCAAACGATGTATTACATTAGGCAAATCTGCTGCACAAGACCTTTTTAAAGTGTTAAAGAGCAAAGATATCAGCTTGAGGACTACGGTGCGCCTGACCCAAGCCATGGTATTTTCAATAACCACATATGCATGCGAAAGCGGGACAGTGAATAAGGAAGACCGTAGAAGAATTGATGCATTTGAGTTATGGTGTTGGAGGAGAATATTGAAAGTGCCATGGGCTGCTAAAAGAACCAATAGATCCATTTTGGAAGAAGTGCAGCCAGAGTGCTCCTTAGAGGCTAACATGGCCAAACTGCATCTATCATACTTCGGACATATTGTCAGGAGGGACCAGTCACTGGAGAAGAATATCATGTTTGCAAAGATGGAAGGTGAGAGAAAAAGAAGACCCCAAAGAGATGGATTGGCCAGGTGGTTGCATCGATGGGCTCAAGCGTGGCAACAGTAGTGAGGTTGGCTCAGGATCGGGCAGTGTTTCGGTCTGCTGTGCATACGGTCACTATGAGTCGGTGCCAACTCGATGGCACCTAACAACAACAACATAGTCGGATTTCTATGAAGCAGCCATGTTGCTACCTCAAGAGTATGACTGGCCTACGCTGAAATAGAGTCAAGTAGAGGGCAGCATGGGGCCAGATGGGGAGGTAGTGAATTTTCAGGAGCTTGGCTGGGCTGGGGTGGTAGCTTCTGGAAGCACCACAGACTCAGTTGCAGACATTGTAAAAGAGATCTTGTACTCAGCAGATTTTTGCTTGGTCTTCTGGGCCCCTCATCCCAGAGATCTCGACATTTCTTCTTCCTCATAGGCAGGAAGGAGCAAGGCAAAAAGAGTGAGGATGAAGTGAAGTTTACTAAACTCCCTCTATAGCACAGGCCCAACCAGATTAACATTTGTCTTCACCACAGCCACAAGACACCGTTGGTGGGGCAGCAGGTGTATGTTTGGTTGTTTGGTAGGGAACAGAGGTTTCCAGCCCAAGTAATTAGTATGTTGTTGTTGTTGTTGTCAACATACAGTGGAGGCTGGAGGTCGCGTACCCTTGAGTCTGCCGGCCAGGCTAGGAGACCTCGACCCACATCCTGGGCAAGACAGAGCGGCTGGAATAAATAGGGGTCGTAGAAACGCCGCAGAAACACTCCGCAGGACTTCCTTGAAGATGGCGGATCGGGTGGATGTGTAGTGAGGAGCTCAGTCAACAACAACACGGAATACCGGGTCAGGAGGACTCATGAGTTGGTGTTGGAACTCTGTAACAAATATAAAGGTATGTTTGGAGGTTCGGAGGGTTTATAGCTGGGCAATTTGCAGGAGAATCCAGAAATTCATTATTTTCTGGATCAAGACACTCAGCTGTTCCAGGAGCCGCCATCTTGAGAAAGCTTATCTTGATTGTACCAGGATTGATAGGATTAGGAGAGAACATCTTGATTGTATCTTGATTATATTTTATATATATCTTGATCATATCAGGATTGATAGGATTATACCAGGATTGATAGGATTAGGAGAGAACATCTTGACTGTATCTTGATTATATCTTATATGTATCTTGATTATATCAGGATTGTATCAAGATTGACATCGAAATTTAAAGAGACAGTATAGACATAAAACCAAACAGCCACCACTCGTCTGTCTGTCGTGCTGTGGTGGTCTGAGTTGCTGTGATTCTGAGGGCTATGCCACCGGTGTTTTAAATAACCAGCAGGGTCACCCATGGTGGAAAGGTTTCAGATGAGCTACAAAACAAAGACAGACTAGGAAGAAAGAGTGACAAACTACTTCCGAATCGCTAGTCACTGAAAACTCTATGCATAGCAGAGAAACATTGTCATATATAAGTAATTAGTATAGCACATTAAAAGACAGCCTAGATAGGAAGCTTTTTTTTTTTTTTTTTTTTTTTTTTTTGCTTTTAACTTTTTATTGTGCATTCGGTGAAGGTTTACAGAGCAGATCAGTTTTCCATTCAACAATTCATGCACATTTTATTCATCTCATTGATTGTAATCCCCACAATGTAACATCACTTATTTCACTTCCTCCCTCTGTGTCTTGGATAGGAATCTTGCCATAAATTCTATTAGCTGACTAGCCTTGGACAGGTCACTTCATTCATCTCTCTCAATCTCCATTTCCATTCTACAAAGTGGGTACAGTCATTTCAGCTTCACCAATTGGCTGAAAAAATTAGAAGACATCATGTGTATGAAAATAAGGGCTTGCTGAATGGAAACTTTTTTAACTTAACAGTTCCCAAGCACTGTTTAGAACAGAAAGACAGGAAAATCACAATCTAAGCATTTGTGTTTAGTTGGAATCTTGGTTTCTGAGCTATTCTCCAGTCCCCTCTACCCTCCTGCCCTCACAAGTGGCTTCTGTTCCAAGCAGACTGACAAGCTCTTCACTTCCTTGCCTTGACACCTGTTCCCACTCCCCACCCCTCAACTGCCTTGTCTCCCCTTTGCCACCTGGCAAACTGCAGCACCATCTTTGAAAACCCAGTTCAAACTTCTCTTTGAGGCTGTCCTTGGTTGCAGAGAGTGAGCGCTACTGCAGCTTAGAGAACTCACTCTCATGTACTGGAATGTCTTCCCAATCCTTAGATCCTAAGCCCTGGCTCCAGCACTTAGAAGGCATTGCCCCCCTACTAGGACCTCAGAGCTGAAGGAAGAGGGGCAAAGGGGGGCTTTCCCAGCCCCTGGGCCTCCCTGTAGCTTAAGTTCTATTTTCCTTGTGAACTTTAGGGCCAGCAGAAGGAAGCCCGGTCTGGGACAGAGCTTCGGCCCTTCCTGGAACTAGAACTCTCCCTAATTTCATGGGTAACTGGACCTTTGACATGCTTAAGTCTGCTTTCCAAATGGACTGGGGCTGGGGCAGAGTCCATGGATTTTTGGAGCAGAGCTCCAGGGGGGACTTTCTGAGAAGCTATCTCTTGAGAGAGGCTGTGAAGAAATAGACACTGAGGAGGAGGAAATGGCCCCTTCCCCAGCCAGCCTGGTAGGGGCCCTCCTTCCTGTGAGGGACTGAGCCCAGGGCTCAGACCTTCAAGCCTCCCTCCTATCTCCCCAAACCACAGACCAGAGGTGTGAAAGAAAGAAAGAAAGAAACTGGGGGAGGGGTGGTAAAGAAGAGCCAGGTGCACATTTCACACCTTGACCACAGGTGGGGCCCGGAGCAACCTCACTCTGACTAACTTCCTCCTCAAGCTTCCCTGCTGGCTGCTCTGGAGGGCAGAGCAAGAGAGAGCATCTGCCAGATACCTGGCTAGGTGGGCCTTCCCAAGGGCTTTGACCCAACCTGGGGGCTGCTTTGGACTGGACAGAGTCAAATTAGAGGGCCAGATAAGGGTGTTGCTCAGCCCCACAATACAGGAATCTTCCAAGGCATCTCAGTTGTGAAGCCTATTGCAGATCTGCCATGCTGAGGCCTGAGAGGCCTGGGAGGGTTTAGTTTGGAAAGTTTCTAGAGGGGGAGGAAACTGCTGCTCTGTGCCAGATACTTTATACATGCTTCCACTTGCAGTCCACAGAGCAACTCTATCAAATGATTACTATTCTCATGGCTATTTTTCAGACGAGGAAAGTGAGATAGAAAAAGAGGGGAAATGATTTGTACAAGGTCACACAGCTAGGCAGTCAGAGGATTAACTAGGACTGGTCAAACCCTCCCAGCTAACCCAAAGGGCAGTTTTTCTGAAAGACCAGCCCTCCTGCTGAGCCCACATCTGCAAACTCCACAAGTCATCACACTCTATCTTAGGTGTGTGACTGTCATTAGAAGATCCCAGTGGCTTTATGTTTGCAGACAATATCCTGCTTACTCAGCATTCTCAACTGTGCTCCTACTAAGTAATTATCTCTATTCATCTTGTAAGAACGCTGCTTATAAAACCAGCTTAAAAGAGTATGGCATTTGGGTAGATGTTTTGTAGCAAAGGAGGGGAGTGATTGACTTTGCAATCTAGGAGCGGAGGTCCCTGGGACCATCAAGGGAGAAGAGTGGAGAACGGGACCCTACCCAGAGAAGCAGTGAAGCCAGAGATGGAGGCAGAGAAGATGACCTGGAGAGATGGAGCAGTTGGGGACTTTAGACACAGAGAGGGAGAGGGAGAGGGAGAGGGACTGGGTGCTGGCGGCTTGGAGGCAGGCTTACAGAATGTGCCCTTTGGTTGTTTAAATTGTTATATATTCCTGAGTGTTTCTGTGTACATCCACACATACACCCCCAAAAAAAATAGGGAATGGAAGCAAATACTGTTGAATGATGATGCACGGATAGAGGAGAGTGTAATCATTGCAATGAAATGATGGTATAAAGCCGATGTTCTCCCATGTAAACTATCACTCAGGTCACAATAAAAACTTATATAAAAAAAGAGTATGGCATTTGTCCAAGGTCACACAGCTCAAACAAGACGGCATCAGAGCTGGAGTCCAGACAAGTTCAGTGTTCTTCCCGCTGCACATCATAATGACAATGAGAACAGTCCATGCCCACAGTCCACTTAGAAAGTTCCCTGCACCTTTCCAAAGCCCTTGTCCTGACCTTCTCTCATTTATTATATCCATGTAACAAAAAAAAAAGGGGGGGAGGGAGGGAAGCACAAGAAGGAGACCATGGGGAAAAAGTTCATGGAAAATGGAATTAAAAGATAGTGGAAATTTTTCCATGCACTCTTTGAAGCCTCCTCTTATTTCATGTGGAAGTGTAGTGGCTCTGTACAATAAACACTGGACTGCAAACCACCAGGTCAGTGGTTTGAGCCTACCAGCTGCTCCAAGGAAGAAAGATGAAGCTTTCTGCTCCCACAAAGATTTACAGCCTCAGAAACACTATACCGGGTATCTATGAGTCAGAACCAACTCAACGGCACTTAAAAAACAACATATTTAATGAGTTGTTCTTGTTGCCATCAAGTTGGCCCCCAATTCATAGTGACTTTTTGTGTTACAGTTCTTGTGCTTCATAGGGTTTCCTTGGTGGTAATCTGTAGGAAAGCAGATCACCACTCCTTTCTTCCTGACTCTCTGGGTAGGTTTGACCCACCCACTTTTATGTTATCAGCTGATAGCAAACCACTTGTACCACACCTGGATCTAGTACAATTTTAACATATATTTGGAGGACCCTCATTGGGTTGCCAACTTCTGCCAATACAAGATATTTTTTAAAACTACCATCTATTTTTACCATTATTTCATAAAGAAAAGGTTGTTTTAATACCAAAAAAAAAAAAAGAATATAATTGCAGAATACAAGACCATTCTTTAAGCTGAACAAATTTAGCTTGTTGTTGTCCTGGTTTTTCTCATTTGTAGAAGCCCAGTGAAATCAAACCTTTTCACAGACCAGATGGACTCCCGGTGTGGCACTACAGAATAAGCATTGGACTGAGAACTACCAGGTCGGCAGTTCAAATCCATCAGCTGCTCCTCGGAAACCCTATACAGGGTCACTATGAGTCAGAACCAACTCGACAGCACATAACAACAACAACAACACAGACCAGTATTGGTAAACCATGAGCCAGGCTTCCCTCCTTCTTCATCCCCACAGGCCATAGGCATTTGCCTTGTCCTACCTATCCTAATTGGTATGGTTCTTCTCCACTTGCACTGCTCCTTTTGTCTTCCAGGCCCTCAGTTCCCTCTGGCCTGGACCCTGCAGGTGATAAACTGTTTCAGAACAAGGATGGCCATATCTTCTGTCCACAGCCTATGGAAGGAGGGGGAAGGTCTCGGTGTCTCATAAGCTTACATCTTGTCAATTAGTTAGAACTGAGTTCCAGAATGAGTCTAGTCTAGCAGCAAACTGAACCTCAAAGCCATGGGTTAACATTTACCCTCCCCTCTCTTTTCAACTGGGGACAGTGGAAAAGATAGTAAAGGTGGAAACTGCTTGAGAGAGTAACCATTACAACACTCGGTCATAACTGTTATTACTATGATGGAAAGATACTGTTTTATAGCTTTTCCTGAAAATTCTGAGGTCTCTATGGACTTCTGCCCCATTCCATTCCCTTTCTTGCTAAAGAAGCGACTGCTCTCCTGAAATATACAGTGTCTCTAGTCCTTGTTTTCAAGCTATTCGGATGAATACGTTGCTTTTTGTGTAGAATTTACATAAGCAGTGTCAAACAATACACAGTAATCTGTAACTTCTCCCCCACTATCTACCATGCAGTCATTGACTTTTCAAGACATGTTAAGTGGCTATTGTTGTTCAGTGCCATCGAGTCTGTTCTGACTCATACTGACCCTGTTAGCAGTCCAGTGCTTATCCTACACGCACACCAGGACATTGCCATGTTAAATTACATAGTTTTAGTTGATTAGATTTTTTTTTAAACTTTTTATTGTGAATTGAGTGAAGGTTTACAGACAAGATCAGTTTTACATTCAACAAGCCACACATGTTGTTTCAGCTCAATGATTACAATTTCCTCCATGCAACAAGCTATCCCATTTTCTCTCTATGGTTTCTATTTCCATCCACAAATAGGACCCAACCCTTCTCAACTTTGTCCTTTTAATCTTGGATGACTGACCATTCCATGGTGAGCATACCTCACCAGTGTTGTTGTCACCCCTATATTGGGCAAGGCTGAGTTTGTTCCAGACCTGAATCGTGGTTAAGGGGCACAGTCTGGGGTTCTAGTGTCTTTCTGACCAGTAAGCCTATTCTTTTTTAATAAGTTGGTTTGCTTTTAACTGCAGGAATATAGTTTATCCATTAAAAAATTGAAGGCAGTATGACACATGGTAAAAGGAGAGTCAGAGAGCCATGGGTTGAGTCTTAGCACCTACCTTTACTTGCTGTATGTGGTGAAAGGCTTTTCCCTTTCTGGGTTTGTTTCATCAGCACCACAGGGGAATTTTGTAGTTGGAATGAGGCAGCGCCAGAGAGGACAGCTAAAATAGCACGGAGCACATAGCCAGATCTTAATTTGTAGTTTCCTTTCTTCTGTGGATTAGCTGGGAAGGCTGATGGGAAAGGTCTAGCTTTAATGTGATAATCTTTAAAATATTTGAATTGTTTTAAGGTTATTCTCGTCTACAGACTTAATCCATTTAGCAATCCAGTCTCTACAATCATGTAAAAATCTATTCAAAAAAAAAAAAAAAATCAATTCCCACCTAGAACCAAAAAAAAAACACCAATCAACCCAAAAAAACCACCAAACCCACTGCCACTGAGATGAGCACAAATTCCAATTTCTTGAAGCACTGACCAAACCAATAGAGAAACCAGTCTGGCCACTAGCAGAGAAAGGCTTCCCTTCTAGTCCCAGTTACTTGGCTTTCTCACCTCTCACCTACCCAACCACCCCTGCCCTTCCCTGGGGCCTAGACTTTCTGGTCTCAGGTCTATAGTCACCTCCTCCACAGCTGCTGTACTCAGCCAGGGTGTTGTTAAGTACCATGGAGTTGGTTCTGACTCATAGTGACCCTGCATAGGGTTTCTGAGGCTGCAAATCTTTATGGGAGCAGAAAGCCTCATCTTTCTCCCGAGGGTAGTGACAAGGAAAAGGATCTTTATGGACTTGGGTCTCAGTAGGTCTGGCGTAGATCGCCCCATGGAAGAGGCTGTTGTTGTGAATCATGTGAAACCCTCACTTCCTCTGTGAAGTGCAGGTTCCCGACCACAAGCACCCAAGTAGAGGGTCAGGCAGCTGCCAGAACACCAGCCCAGACATGGTCCCTGAGGTAAGTGCTGCTGCCTAGCCAGGACAGGCCACATCTCTGAGGGTGAGCCCATGGTACCAGGGAAACATCAAGGCTGATCCACAACCCAGGGCTTTCAAAGAGTTGTGTGAGTAAGCAGAAGGTGCAGGGGCCAGGGTAGAAGAAGCACTAGATGGAGAATTGGGAAGCCAGCTTGGCCACCGACTTGCCATATGACTATAGGCAAGTTTTACCCCTCTCTGGCTTTGTTACTTTAGCTGAAAACATGCAGGAGGTAGAGGCTCAGTCTTGATGACATTATAAGGCTCCCTTCAGCTCTGACTTTGAACTTTGACTTGTATGTGCTAGACTGAATTGGCATTGGGGAGGCCTGCAGCTCTGGTATAGGTGATAGAGTAAGGAACATTTTCCCAAGAGTTGCGTGGGGGAGTTCCCAGTGGGAAGCCTCGGTATGGGAGACAAGAAAGGACTGGGACAGAAAGCCCATTTTAGAGCTACAGTGATTTGTAGACAGCCTCCCATGTGGGGCAGGAAGTTGGGGTCCCCAGACAAGGACTGAAGAGGGGACTGCATGGAAGTACCTGGTGACTGAACTAGGCATGACCAGCGAGCAGTGAGGGAAGAGCAGAGAGAACTCTTGGCACAGGAGGATCCCTGGGCCAATGGATGGCTCAGAAAGACCAGAGAAAAGCTGCCTTTGAGAAGGGAAGTTGGCATCACAGAGCCCAGGTGGGGCAGATGGGGTTCAGATGGAAAAAAGGGGTGAAGTTACAGGTCTTACCTTACAGAGGAGATGCAACTCAAAAACTATTTAAGAGACTAGATAGTGAAGGAGTGATTGATTGCAAAGGCCCCTTACATAGTCTCTACCTCCCTCCCTCCATAGATGATCCAACACCAAGTGCTAGATGATTTTACCTTCCTGGAAAACTATAGCTCTTCCTATGACTACGAAGAAAATGAGACAGACTTCTGCTGTGCCTCCCCACCCTGCCCACAGGATTTTAGCCTGAACTTTGACCGGGCCTTCCTGCCAGCAGTCTATGGCCTCCTCTTTCTGCTGGGCCTTCTGGGCAATGGTGCAGTAGCAGCCATACTGCTTAGCCACCGGGCAGCTCTGAGCAGCACCGACACCTTCCTGCTTCACCTGGCCATGGCCGATGCACTGCTAGTGCTGACCCTCCCCCTTTGGGCAGTGGATGCTGCTGTTCAGTGGGTCTTCGGGTCTGGCCTCTGCAAAGTAGCAGGTGCCCTCTTCAACATCAACTTCTATGCAGGGGCCCTTCTGTTGGCCTGCATCAGCTTTGACCGCTACCTGAGCATAGTGCATGCCACCCAGATCTACCGCCGAGGCCCTCCAGCCCGTGTGACCCTCACCTGTATAGTGGTATGGGGCCTCTGTCTGCTCTTTGCCCTCCCAGAACTGATCTTCCTATCAGCACGCTATGACGAACGACTCAATGCTACCCACTGCCAGTACAATTTCCCCAAGATGGGCCGAACAGCTCTGCGAATGCTGCAGCTGGTTGCTGGTTTTCTGCTGCCCCTGCTGGTCATGGCCTACTGCTATGCCCGCATCATTGCTGTGCTTCTGGTCTCCAGGGGCCAGAGGCGGCTGCGAGCCATGAGGTTAGTGGTGGTGGTAGTGGTGGCCTTTACTCTCTGCTGGACCCCCTACCACCTGGTGGTACTGGTGGACACTCTCATGGACCTGGGGGCCTTAGCTCGCAACTGTGGGCGAGAAAGTCATATTGATGTGGCCAAGTCAGTCACCTCAGGCCTGGGCTATATGCACTGTTGTCTTAACCCGCTTCTGTATGCCTTTGTGGCTGTTAAGTTCCGGGAGCGTATGTGGATGCTGCTTATGCGCCTGGGTTGCGCAAATCAGAGAAGACAGCAGCGGCCACCTTCTTCATCTTACCGGGATTCATCCTGGTCAGAGATCACAGAGGCTTCCTATTCAGGTTTATGAGGCTGGAAGTGAGGGCTCCTCTTCTCACCCAACCAGCCTGACTTCACTCATATTGTCGTCTCCTCCCCTTCCTCTCTGCTAGGCTGTCTCTGGCTTTCCCCACAGCCTTGAGCCCTACAGCACTGCCAGATCTCCCAGGTAGCCAAATTTCTACTGCTGAGATGGTTGTCTCCCAGCACAGCTACCTTGGCTGCCTGGAGCCCCACACCTCCTGCTCAGTAGTAATTGTGGTTATGATTCCCAGCATCTCTGTATTTGCTCACTCTTGGTTTTGTGTCTAAGATCCTGCTTAAAGCTTTTCAATAAATAAGCTCATCAGGACCAGAGTGTATGAGTGCATTATTACAGCCAGCCCTGCCTAGACTTTGAGAATGCACTTGTTGCTGTTTTCTGCCTGGCACTGGGTCTGAGCCAGCCTACCCTACCTCTGTGAATGCCTGTTTGCGGTCTTGGCTTTTCTGCACACTCCTGGTAGTCACAGAGAAGCACCCACACTAACACAGAGTGCTTAGCAAGTTGGTTTGGCTGGACACTGTCTAGGAATAATTTGGTGAATGGGTCTTACTCCAGGAGGAGCAGAGGGCTAGCAGGGAAGAAGTGACAAGAACTACAAATATTGTCTATGTCACAAGACAAACAACATATAGACTGTAAACATGGGGGCTCAGAGAATGGAGGCTGGTCTATTGAAGAGGTCATCCTGAAGATGCAGAGAACTGAACAGACCTGAAAGGGCAGGCAGTATTTCCCAATGTAGAGAGAAAGAAAGACAGTGTTTTTAGCAGAGGGAGGGCTGAAAACAGCAATGCTTACAGCAGGAATTTTAAACAGTCCCAAGTAGCTAGAGTTAAGGGTTTGGGTAGGAGAAAGGCAGAAAGTAAGTTGGTTTGTTATCCACTGATGGTGTCACAGAGACTACTTAGAAAGCTGTAGCAGTTAGTCAGGTGAAAGGTGATATACACTCTTACTAAGAAAATCTCAGTGGGATTGAAGGAAAGCCAGAAGGAAGCATGGGTGGGCTGTAGGGAGCATGCTTCCATGATTATAGCTGAGGTTTTAATAAGTGGAGGAAATAACCAGGACTTCCCAGAACAGATGAAAGGGCTATTGAGTTAGTGCTGAGAGCTAGACCCTTCCTTCGCAGGGGCATATCTGCTGCACCTTACTGAAGTTGTCCATGTTGCTATGGTCCAGTTTCACATGCTGGTTGGGCCCTTGCTGAGGTTGCAGACAGGCTGGAGATGGTAATGGGGCAGAGGAATTCGAGGATTTAGTTAAGGAAACTTGTTCTGCTATATGCACACACCCAATTCCATCAACCATGGAGACCTGGTGTCGCCCTGTGGGTTAATGTGCCAGACTGCAAAGCCATTTGAACTGCAAGGTTGGTGGTGGTTCAAGCTCACCAGCTGCTCCTTGGAAACCTTATACAGGGTCGCTATGGGTCGGAATCGACTTGATGGCACTTGACAACAACAATTCCATCTAGCCTGTGGATAAGTTTCAGTTTGTGGCCACTAAAAAAACACTGAACATTTGCAAAACGAAAGATAGAAGACTACATTAACACATACAACAAACAGTACAGCCTGTCTTTAAGAATTATCAGTGACATTGAAATAGTAAAGATGTTTGTGCTAGGCAGAATAAATGGCCACTCAAAGATGTCCACATCCTAATCAAGCCCTAGAACGTGAGAATATGTTAACTTACATGGCCCACCAAGTGCCATCAAGTCGATTCCAGCAACACAGCTACCCTACAGGACAGAGTAGAAGTGCTCCACAGTTTCCAAGGTTGTACATCTTTATGGAAGCAGAATGCCTCATATTTTTCCCACAGACCAGCTCGTGGGTTTGAACCACCAACATTTTGGTTAGCAGTCAAATGTTTCACCCACTGCACCACCAGGGTTCCTTTCTTACATGCCAAAAGGGAATTAAAGTTGCTAATAACTTGGCCTTAAAATAGTCTTACAATTCCTCCAATAAATAAGATTACCCTGGAGTATCCAAGTGGGCCCAATGTAATCACAAAGATCCTTAAAAGTGAAAGCAGGAGACAGGAGAGCAGACAAAGTCAGAGAAAGTGATGTAACAGCATCAAATAGATGCTAGGTTTCTGGCTTGGAAGAGGAGAAGGGGCTATGGTCCATGAGTCAAGGAATGTAGATGGCCTCTGGAAGCTGAAAAAAGAAGAGGGATTGTATCATTCCCTAGAGCTTCCATGAAGGAACACAGCCCTGCTGACCCTTCTGATTTTAGCCCAGTAGGACCTGTGATGGACTTCTGACCTACAGAACCATAAGGTAGTAAATGTGTATGGCTTTCAGCCCCTAGATTCATGGAAATTTGTCATAGCACTAGTAGGAAACTAAAACAATGTTGATTTTAATCTACATTCTGGATATCTCCTAGAAGCACGAAAGCTGCCTTTAAGTCGGTTCCAACTCATAGGGTTTCCCGAGGAGCGACTGGTGATTAAACTGCTAACCTTATGGTTCAAACTGACCTTGCGATCCAGTGCTTATCCTACTGCGCCACACCAGTCATAAAAATCAGAGAGAAACACAGAATGGAGAGTGCTCTAAACACATTCTGGATCACTACAGATGGAAAAGCTCCATTTCATCAGTGAAGCTGAAGAAAATGAAAACAAGTCCACGAGAGCCAAAATATGACCTTGAATTTATCCCTCCTGAATTTAGAGATCATCTGAAGAACAGATTTGATGCATTAAACACTAAAGACCGAAGACCAGAAGAGTTG
>NW_006408636.1:9319383-9324204 GCF_000296735.1 Chrysochloris asiatica | reverse complement strand
GGACATATTGTCAGGAGGGAACAGTCGCTAGAGAAGGATGTCATGCTGGGTAAGGTGGAGGGTCAGAGAAAAAGAGGAAGACCCCCAACGAGATGAATCAGCCAGGTGACATCATTGATGGCATCAAGTGTGGCGGCAGTAGTGAGGTTGGCCCAGGATCGGACATTGTTTCGTTCTGCTGTGCACGGGGTCGCTATGAGTCGGTTCCGACTCGATGGTACCTGACAACAACAACAGATGTCCAGAGTCTTGGATAAAAGGCCCAAGGTTTATCCTGCTCTTGGGATAGGGAGTCAATGAACAGACTTTGCCAAGTGAAATGCAGAAAACACTTTATTTTATGAACTACATGGTATTATTTTATGAACTACATGGTACACAGATGGCTTTATTCAGAGTTAATTGCAACAAAATTAACGAAACATGTCTGTTTTTTATTTCCAGTTAAGTGTTAACAGGTTACATCTGAACTGCCTTAAAAACTATTCTCTCTCTAGCATTATTCTCATTCAAACTGCTACTCTCAAAAACTCACATTTTGTTTGCATTTTATCCTACATATGAAAACTGTGGAGTCAAATTAAGACCCAGGGTGGATCCAGAAGTGCCTTAGTATACTGTCATGACGACAAAATGGTCAGCAATAGGATCCCTAGTTAAAGACAATCATCATTAATAACACGAACCCCCAAATAGTATTTATTTAACTGCTAACATTTGCTACTTCACAGAAATAGTTGTGTTTTTTAATGCTTCTTATCAATGGAGTCTTCAATGACCTTGTTTTTTTGTTTATTTGCAATATAATCCTGGCTGAGCCTTTTCATCACATCACCATGGCCCTTTCCTTCCAGCTCACGTTGAACTATTCTGTAATTCTCCTTAACATATTTGGCGAATGGTCTTACATGAGGCTCAATGGGGGTTCCATCTTTGCGAGTTAACGGCAGCTCAACCAGACTGCCTTTGCATACAGCACAGATAAAGAATTTAGTGTTCAATGATCTGGTGTAGCGGCCAATCCTAGGAAAGAAAAAAAAAAAAAAAAAAAAGTCAATGGACCTCAACATCATCTCTGAGCTGTTTGGCCTTGGGCCCAAAGCAAAAATTTCCTGTAGAACACCAAGCAGTGGCATCAGTCAAGCATGTTCAAGTTAGGGGGAAATAATGGAGAGAAAGAACAAGAAAATAAGGGAGGTGGGAAGTGGGCAGAGTGGTTTTACTCCTCAAGTCAGATTGTTGTTGTTAAGTGCTGTCGAGTCAGTTCTGACCCATAGCGACCCTGCATGGGTTTACAAGGAGCGACTGGTGAGCTTGAACCACCAACCTTGTGGTACAAACTGACTTTGTAGTCCAGCACATTAACCTGCAGCACCACACCAGGACTCCCAAGTCAGATAGTCATCTAATAAAATCACTGAAGAGCCTCTTGGAGGCTGCAGTAATAGCATAGTAAGAAAAGGTCTGAGAAGAAAGGACTTACCTGGATTTGCACTGAGTACACTCATAATTAATCTTATAGTTAATCTTATAGCTATGGCAACGAGTGATACTTGGCAGCTCTGGGTGTACCATATTGGATTTCTTGGCATAATACTGCCACATATCACCATGAGAATCTCGGATACCATCAAGTAGCCAGGAGGCTGCATGGCATATTTCATGGACCAAGGTATCCCGGAGTCGGTCTTGGAAAAAGAATAAAAAGAAACTATGAGCACTTGATCCAGTTCGTTTCTAAACTGTTACTCAACAACCCCTAGACTCTCACACTAATCAGACACAAAGGCACCTTACATAAACATATGATAACAGGCATGAGTGTTAGTTTCCAGGGCTTTGAAAGAAAAAATTTCCACCTATTTCAATCTAATTTCATTAATAGCAGAAAGCATTAAGTCAGGTATCTATATCCGGCAAGTGTTTTCAGAGCACCTCCAATGTACTCATTTTTTCATGAGACACATAGTTTCTGCTCTTCAGAAATTTAAGTGTACTGGGTAGGGAGCAATCATAATGGCCATGTGATTTGGTTAGGACAATGCAGAGGGACTAGTAGAGGTTGACAAGCTGGATTTTCAGGAATGGTAAGATATCCAATAAGAATGTCCTATGGACAGTCAGTCAGCCTGTTCATACAGAAATAGCAGTTAAAGCTGTGACACAGGCTATCACATAATACCATCATCAAAGAGCAATTTAACAGATAATGTATCAAAGAAAACACACAACAGCAAAGCTGCCCTACATCTGCTATCACCTGCAGAGTCACAGACTTTTACAGCAATCTGGATCTTGGCAAATCGCTTCTTTGGGTGCTTTGTCTCGCCAGTTGTACATAAACCGGCAGTTCTAAGCATCTTTTTATTCCAGCCAATATCTATTTTCTCTGGCATCTGAGAACAAAACACAAATAGAATTAAACAATTCTAAGCAGACAAGAAAATATTAATTCAAAATTGGGGGGAGGGGCCTACAAAGGCAAGAAGTGACTAGGTTACAAGCTTTTAAGAGGGAGCCTAGATCCAGAGCGTGCAGAGGAAGGTAGACTCTCCACTGAGTAGTATCTAATCTGTCTGGGCTCGGCTGATGAAAGGAGATGTGGATAGGTCTCTTGTGGTAAAATGGTGAATAATTGTTATCAGGACTGACTGTGAGGGTTGGAAATGTAACGGTAGACGTTTTGTAGCAAAAGGAGGGGAGTGATTGACTTTGCAGTCCAGGAGCAGAGGTGCCTGGGACCATCAAGGGAGAAGAGCAGAGTGCGGGACCCTACCCAGAGAAACAGTGACGCCAGAGATGGAGGCAGAGACGATGACATGGAGACATGGAGCAGCTAGGAACCCTAGGCCTGGAGAGAGAGGGGGGGACTGTGTGCTGACGACCGAGGTGCTGGCTTGCAGGGTATACACTTTGGTTGGTTGATGATGCATGGAGGGGATTGTAACCATGACAATGAAATGATATACGATAGGATGAATGTAAAGCTAATGTTCTCCCATGTAAATTATCACATAATTCACAATAAAGCATTTAAAAAACAAAATATTAATTCAAGAGTTTTTCTCTCTCTAATGAAAAATAGGAGGACTTTTTTTCTCCCCCTTGCTCTTGGCTTTTTGGGTTTTGAGAAGGTATCTATTCAAAAAGGCACACAAATCTAAACAGTGTGGGGCTGAATAAAAGCCAAGTTGAAGCCCAGATAAATAGAACTAATGATTGGACCCAAAGGGGAATCCTAAGAATAAGTCTGGAGCAGCCTGCTGAGGTGAGAGCTAAGCCTATACATAAGAGTGGTGAGACAACATTGAAAATGCAACTCAGAACACTTCAGGTTCCATTAATCCATTATTTGATATAGCACCACTGTCATTAGGAAGGATGCCGAAAGCTAGAGAATCATTAAAAAGACACAAGAACTTTCCTTACCGGATATTTTGCCACTAGAGACAACGATCTCAAGAATCTCATGACCAAAAAGTCTCACTGCCCTAGATTCTCTCCAACCATGCTGTCAGATCAATCTCTTTTAAGACGTCTCATCAAATTCCTATGCTGCTATGCCTACTTAAATTTAAGCTCCTCCTACCTAATGTTCTACGCCCTCCATTATGTGGGTCTGTTGTTAAGTGCTGCAGAGTCAGTTCCAATTCATAGAGACCCCCTGTATAGGGTTTCCAAGGAGTGGCTGGCGGGTTTGAACCACCGACCTTGTGGTTAGCAGTCCAGTGCTTATCCTACAGTGCCACACCAGGACTCCATTATCTGGGCCTACGCTGTCAAATATAATAGCTAACACGTATCATTTACTATGTCCTAGCCACTGGTCTAAGCTTTTTATGTTTATTAGCTTTACTTAAGCCTAACAAAAATTCTGTGAGGTAGTAGTTACTGTTGTTCCCACTTTACAGATAAGGAAGCTGAAGCAGAGGTTAAATAATAAAGTCACAGAGCTCTTTCCTATTATTCTTTAGCATGAATCCTCTTTTTCAGATAGTCAAGTATCAAGACATGCTTTCTCCCCCGTCAGTGTTGTTCTTTCCACTAAGTTTTCAAGAACCAGAATAAGTTTCATTTCCTCCAAGAAATCCTCTTTCCTGACTCCTTGTTGTTGTTGTTGTTGTTAAGTGCCGCTGAGTCGGTTCTGACCCATAGCGACCCTGAACAGTATTTCCGAGGCTATAAATCTTTACGGGAGCAGAAAGCCTCATCTTTCTCCCGCTGAGCAGCTGGTAGTTTTGAACTGCTGACCTTGCCGTTCACAGCCCGATTCGTAACCACTACGCTACCAGAGCTCCTTAATAATTTCTCCTTTTGTTGATTTCCTGTGGTAATACTAGTTTCTACCTTTCATGTGTGTCTCATCTTTCCGTCTAGACTGACACTTCTAAAGGGCAGTAAATGTACATGGTTAGCATATCTGTACCACACAGCTCCTAAGACTGCTAGGCATATAGCAGGTACTCAAAAAAGACTCGTTTGTGGATCTTACCTTTTTATCAAAGACAGAGCTGTTAAAAAGGTTGTAGATTTTCTGAACCAGCTCATCCTTATTTTGCTTGAAATTCTTTCCAGAATACTGCTTTGACTTCTCAAGGTCAAGCAAGAAACATCCAGGTATTTTGCACATAGCTCTCCTACAAAGGTAAATTCAATGGAGTTTTATGAAGCTAAAGAAATACATGGAAGAAATACATATATAAAAATCATGTCGAGAGACTTTAGATCACCTCACACCATATACAAAAACCAACTCAACATGGATCAAGGACCTAAATGTGAGTCCCAGAATTATGAAGATCATCAATGAAAAATTTGGGA
>NW_006408636.1:9300101-9316688 GCF_000296735.1 Chrysochloris asiatica | reverse complement strand
TGATGAAATATGGAGGGGATAATAATCAATGTAATGAAACAAGCTATATGAATGGTTGAATGTGAAGCTGATGATGTGCCCTGTAAACTATCACTCAATGCAAAATAAAAACATTTAAATAAAAAAATTTAAAAAAAAAGAGAGACTTTAGAAACTTCTGGTTCCTCTTCCATCTGCTTTATCTGAGGGTATGTCCCACAGATCCATTCATAGCCTTTTTCTCTTCAATCCTTACACATTCTCATATATTTGGACTCCATGATTTCAACCTCAGCAGGAGTGATTCCCACATCTGTCCTGAGATCCCATTCTGAACTGGCAAGTACCTGATTCAAATTTCCTTTTGATTAGCACTGGTAGCATAGTGGTTACAAGTTGGGCTGCTAACCTCAAGGTTGCTTTGTTGTTGTTAAGTGCCTTCGAGTGGGTTCCAACTCATAGTGACCCTGTATAGGGTTTCTGAGGAGCGACTGGTGAGCTTGAGCTGTTGACCTTCTAGTTCAACCGATTCTGCAGTCCAGAGCATTAACCTAAAGTGCCACAGGAGGACTCCAACCTCAAGGTTAGCAGTTTGAAACTACCAGCTGTTTCATGGAAGAAAGATAAGGCTATCTGCTACCATTACGATTTACAGCCTCGGATACCCTATACAGGGTCACTATGAGTCGGAACTGACTCCATGGCACGTAACCAACCAATCAACCAAGCACAAGTATATTTCCAGTTCAACATATTTAATTATCCAAGTTCTGCTTTAAGCAAGCTGCAAATCTCACAAGCATTTTTAAAATCCTTTTTTTCTGGGGGGACTCTGGGAAGACAGTGGCATAAATAGACCCATCCCCACAAACTACAAGAAAAACAAGGAAATGGTGTTCTGGTCTTTGAGGGACTCTGAGTAAGGAACAGTGGAAAGCAGCAGGGAACTACAGAAAGACAAGAATCAACAAGTTAATGAAAATCACTTTCCCCACCATCCATGCCCCTCCCTCCATTCACACAGCAGCTTATAACTGTGAACTGGGGAAGTGGCTCTAGCAAAAGAGGCTGCTTCCCTAATCACCACACCCTTAGCTGAACAAAGAGACAGAGGACTTCAACCTCCTGCTCTGAAATCAATAAGGCCGACCCTCCACAGGGGTCTGTTTGGGGTGTGATATAGCACCTCCCAAGGAGTTGTGCTAGCTTAGTGGTTATGAGTCGGGCTACTAACCACAAGGTCATCAGTTTGAAACTACCAGTCGTTTCTGCTCCCCTAAAGATTTACAGCCTTGAAAACCTTATACAGGGGCGCTATGAGTCAGAACCAACACCACAGCACACCACCACCACCCTCATCTGGACACAAGGAGCTCTGGTAGTGTAGTGGTTATGAATCGGGCTGCAAACCTCAGGAACAGCAGTTCAAAATTACCAGCTGTTCCGCGGGAGAAAGATGAGGCTTTCTGTAAAGATTTATAGCCTCGGAAACTCTGTACAGGATCGCTATGAGTCGGAACCAACACTATGGCACATAACAACATCTGGACACTGTCAGCTATAAGGTATAGAAGATCCCTGCAGTGGAGTCTGTTCCCATAGTCAACACTCTACCAGCCTCCCTGCACACCCCAGAGCTCAGGCCTCTGAAACCAAAAGGACAGGCCTCCTTATGGATCAGTTTGATTCTGTCTGCTTCCCCTTCCAGGTGGTGCTGAGAACTGCAGACTGAGGCTTCTATCTTCTTCTAGGAAGCGGGCATATTGATATAGAGGCTACATCCACATTCAACATACTACCAAATCAACTCTGATATCAATCAGACAATCCTCTCTGGGAATCTGTTCAGAGTGTAACAACCCCTCCCCTACCTAGTAACTGTTGGCTGCTGGACTGATAAGAACTCATACAGAAGGTTCTCTACAGTGGAGCCAAAAGGTGGCTCTCCTACCTAAGTAGAGACTGCTTGCCCACCACAGAGTCTCTGGGGCTCTGAAACCAACAAATCTCTTGGAAGTCTTTCTGGAAAGTGGTAGCCCCTCCTTCTCCTGAAACAGAGGAAGTCTGCAAGTCTTCCCTTGAATGCCAGCTCATATGTAGTAACCCACACAGAACAGGGAAGGAAGCCTTGAGCAAAACCTGAGTGTAACAAGGGTAACACCCATGCCTGAAGGGACTTTGCTGGGTGTGGGATATCTGACTAAAATCAAGGTTGTAGAAACATAGGAGTAATAACCAGAAAGAGAGGTAAGAACACCCCCTGGTGGATACACTGATGAGTGCATGCTATCTCACCCTTGATGGTAAGATACACACTGAACCACAAGGTCCATTTGAACACAGGTTGTCAGTTCAAACCCACCAGCCACTCCTCAGAAACCATATACAGGGTCGCTAAGAGTCAAAACTGACTTGACAGCAGTTAACAACAACAACAATAACACAGGGGGACAGAGTGACCACCAGGATAGTTTCTGGTATGCTTAGGAGACAATAAACTTGAAAACTGATTTATCTGGAACTTTTGAATCTTAATTAAGCCAGGGAAGAGGAAGGAGCTATCAACAGAGATGAAAAGGAAATGGTAAGCAAAGGATGAAGGCTGTGCCTGCCTCAGAGATTTTTGCAGAAAGCAGTACAGGCAAAAACCAAATACTGGGGAGAAATGAGAAGTTAATACCCTAAAAAAACCTAATGTCCCAACAAAAATATAGGAAGACACGCAGAAAGGAAGAACAATGGCCCATTCAAAAAAACATAAGGGAGTGGAAGCACTTAGGGAAGACCAAATAATGGGGGAAATAGAGAATATAATATAACATTATACATAATTAAAGATTTAACAATAGACATATTGTGGGATTCCAGAAGGAGATAAAAAAGAAAGTGACATAACGAATATTTCAAGAAATAATGAACTGGCTTGCAGAATATACCATTAGAACATTTAAATGAATACATGTTTATTGTTTTGTATGTATATATCGAATATTTTTGCTTTGTTCATTTGTGAAATATTAGATGTAAAAAGAAAACCACAGTGAAGAAATAGGATAATTGCTGTTGCCGGGAGGGAATTGTAATCATTGAGATGAAACAAAGTGTATAATTTGCTGAATGTTAAGGCTGATGACCTTGAGTGTTCACAATTCACAATTAAAGAAAAAAAAAGAATGGATGTTGGATTTTGTCAAATGCCTTTTCTGCATCAATCTATATGATCATGTGGTTCTTTTACTTTTTTTAATTATATGGTGGATTATGTTGTTTTTCTAATGTATGTATCAAGAATTCCTGAGGAGAAACTTTGTAGAAAGGGGTCCATCCAAGCAAGAACATACAGAACTACTGCCCACTATCTCACCCAGATGTTGTTGTTGTTGTTGTGATGTGCCGTGGAGTCAGTTCCTACTCATAGCGACCCTACACAGGGCTTCCGAGGCTGTAAATCCCATTTACGGGAGCAGATCACCTCATCTTTCTCCCGCAGAACCGCTGGTAGTTTCGAACTGCTGACCTTGCGGTTCACAGCCCGATTCGTAACCACTACGCTACCAGAGCTCCTTATCTCACCCAGATAGAAGTACAGAAATAGTCTGTTGCCCCAGTGCCTGACACTTCATTCTTTTTCCCCCTTACAAAAGACTCACATTGTCATTGAGTTGATACCAACTCATGGAAACCTCTGGTGGTACAGAGTAGAACTGTTCCATAAGGTTTTCTTGGCTGTAATCTTTATGGAAGCTGATTGCCTGGCCTTTCTTCTTTGGCATCTCTGGGTAGACTGAAACCTGCCATTTTCAGTTCATTATTGTTAGGTACCATCTAGTCTGTTACAACTCATGATGACCCTATGCACAACAGAATGAAACGTTGCCCAGTCCTGTGCCATCCTCACAATTGTTATGTTTGAGACCATTGTTGCTGCCACTGCGTCAATCCCTAAGTGGAATCCGGATCCCCATCCAGAATCATCTGAGGTGGGAAATTTTCACTTGAAAGGACAAGCAGACCAGCCTGAAGCTGCTAGAAGAACAGCTTAAAAGACAGACCAGCAGGAAAAAAAAAAAAAATCAATTAACGGCAGTCTGATTGAACTACTACAAGAACAAGCAAGTTGTTCCCTGGGGAGCTATCAAAGCAAGCGGTCAGGTGCCCTCAGGGCAAACCCCCTTCCAAGACTGAGACTCAAGGGGAAAATACGTGCCTGCATGTGGTCTTGCTGGTGACCACATTTGGTCTACCAAGGGGAAGTGGGGGAAAAACAGCGATGAAGTTATGAGCTAAGTCCAACCACGTTCAATAAACTCCTGTCAACCTGGATTGAAACCTGGTTGTCCAGCAGTATGGCAAGACCTGGGGACTCCTGGGCCCAGGAACAGGGACATGGCCACAGAGGACTAGAATGGAGAGTGAAGCGTCCACCTGATATGAAGTGAGGGGAGATGCACAAGAGCACCCATACCTGCAAATACTACCCATTTGACCTGGCTTCAATGGCTGGATGACCAGAACTCAACAAGAGGAAGAAAGAAGAAAAAAAGAGTAATCTGACATAATTTGATGAACTTGACCTATACTTAATGGATATAGTAGCTCAAAAAAGAGAACGAATCATTACAGCGAGGATCAGTCCCACCCCCTCGGTACACAGGGTTGACAAGGATGGGCAATTTAGATACTGGCTACCCAAAATGAGGGCGCTACAAAGGCACAAAGTGACTGGCTTACAAGCTTTCAAGAGGGAGCCTAGTTTCCAAGGGTGCAGGGGAAGGTAGACTCTCCACTGAGTGGTTTCCAACCTGTCTGGACAGGGCTGGTAAAAGAAGATGGGGATAAGACTCTTGTGGTACAATAGTGAGTAATTGCTATCAGGACTGATTGTGAGTGTTGTAAATGTAAAGGTAGACGTTTTGTAACAAAAGGAGGGGAGTAGTTGATCTTGCAGTCCAGGAGTGGAGAACCCTGGGACCATCAAGGAAGAAGAGCAGAGTGTGGGACCCTATCCAGAGAAGCAGTGACACCAGAGATGGAGGCAGAGATGATGACGTTGAGAGATGGAGTGGCTGGGGACTCTGGACTCAGGGAGGGAGAGGGGCTGTGTGCTGACAGCTGGTGGGTGGGCTTGCGGGGTGTACCCTTTGGTTGTTTGAATGGTTATATATTCCTGAGGGCTTCAGTGTAAATACAAAAACAAAAAACAAAAAACCCGAGGGAATGGAAGCAAATGCTGTTGAATGATGATGCATAGAGGGGATTGTAATCATTACAATGAAATGAAATACTACAGGATGAATGTAAAGCTGATGTTCTCCCATGTAAACTATCACTTAATTCACAATAAAAACTTAAAAAAAATAAATAAACATACAATCCTTCAAATGCAGTCCTTCTGTAGTAAGATAATTCATATATATGAAAATAAATATTACTCCTGAATGCAAGTAAAAACCAAGAAAATTATGGTTACTAGATCATAGTTTTAAGGAGAAAAAGTAAGAAATTCCAAGAACTCAAATAGAAAAATGTATTCATTTTTTAACGTCTTTGGTCTAAATGATTTGTTGTTATTTTCCATATCAGCTATACAAAGGGGCTTCAAAAAGTCTGTGAAAAAATGGAAATAAAAGATAATGGAATTTTCCAGGAAGTTTTACCAGATCCCTCATATCCATTTTAATACAAATACAAGCAAACCATTTTATCACAACATTTAAGCTTTTAAAAAATCACAATACAGAATAGTACTCATAAGAGTAACTGTATTAATCCAAAACAGTATGAAAGCATGGAAGATAATCTTAACCTCCCTCCCTCCAATTCCAATGTATCTTCAAAAACATGGTCATTCTGCTTTTCACCATTTCCACTGTATTTGCCTTGGTTTAATGCAGGGGCTGTTGTTGTTGTTATGTGCTGTGGAGTCAGTTCTGACTCAGTGACCCTAAACAGGGTTTCCGAGGCTGTAAATCTTCACAGGAGCAGAAAGCCTCATCTTTCTCCAGCGGAACAGTTGGTAGTTTTGAACTGCTGACCTTAAGGTTCGAAGCCCAATCCGTAACCGCTACGCTACCAGAGCTCCTTAATGCAGGGGTGGGGAACCTTTTTTCTGTGAAAATTTGTATCAGCATTCGTGGGCCATACAAAATTATCAACTTAAAAATTAGTCTGCTATATTTGGTCAACCATTTAATTAACTCACCCCTATGAGATGGCTGGAAATGCAGTTACCTTGACAGAGCCAAGATTTTGTGGTTCTTATTATACGACCCATGGGCCAGACATTCCCCACCCCTGACTTAGTACAAACTCAAAAGAGTCTTGGTAGCACAATGGTTAAGTACGCCGTTGCCAACTGAAAGGTTCATGATTCAACTTCACCCAGTGGCTCCGTGGGGGAAACACCTGGCAATCTGTTTCCATACAGTTTATAGCCTAGCAAATGCTATGGGGCAGTTCTACTAGAGTTAAAATGGACTCAACGGCACCCAACCATAACAGTACAAATTGGTAGCCAATAGGTTGAATGCAGTTCAAAAAAATGTTTTGTTTGAAAACACATTCTTCTTTAATCTGAGTTGAAGGACAAAGACAATTCCAGAGGTCAGAGCTGCTGTGGGAGCAAAAGATCTCCATTTAGGCCAGGTAACTATAGTGATCCTTCCAGAATGTCCACACCTGCTGATGTTGAGTCAGTTACAACTCAGTGACCCCGTATAGGGTTTCTGGGGCTATAAATCTTTATGGGAGCAGAAAGTCTCATATTTCTCCTGCGGAGTGGTTAGTGGATTCAAACTGCTTACTTTGTGGTTAGCAGCACAACATGTAACTCACTATGCCCAACCCACTACGCTACCAGGGCTCCTGATAGGCTAGGGGAAAGGGGAGAAGGGGAGCCTACAGCAGGGACATCTCCTCCTGCTTATATCTCCTCTGACCAGAATCCTTTGTCCCCTTGAAGACTGCAGTATTCAGTGGCTCGCTTAACATTCCTATTAAAGAGAGCATAAGCAATATGTACCTGGTCTGGCATTTCTTAGATTTTTTGGAGATGCGCTTCTTCTTTGAAGGTCCACGCTTTTTGCGTCCTGCAGGAACTGAAAGGATAAATAGTTCACTTGTACTCTGAAAAGTGGTACCATTGAGCAATTGGTAGAGGGCACACCCAAAAACAACCACAACCAAGCCCAGAAAGCAGCATCTACAAACAAAAATTGTTTGTCTAAAGACTCCAGACTACTTCATTAGTCATTCTGAATGAATTTACCTCTGTAAATCTCGTAACTTCCAGCAGAGTAAGCTGGGTGGATTCTGTCATATATACTGAGGGTTATATTGAGGCTGGGAGTCCTAGGATAAGCACTGGACTGCAAACTGCAAGGTCATCAGTTCAAACCCACTAGCCACTCCTCAGAAGCCCCATAGAGGGCTGCTATTGAGTCCAAACCAACTGGATGGCACTTAACAATATGCTGAGTTTACATGAGTATGCCACTAAAGGATGGATTTCACGAACAGCTGAAGCGTTTGCAGTATAAGCAGCAGTGTGGCACAGGTCATTCACTTACTATGGGAACAGAAGTTGGTTTCCTAGGGCAGTACTTTCACCAAGACAGTACCTTCATACAAGCCAGATCTTTCTACCTTAGTCTATGACCCTTACTGCTGGGTGTTCTAGCCAGAGATTTATGGTTCATGTCATTCACCTGGGAAAGGTGAAAAGAGCTAAAAGTTCTTTCTGCAAGAGACTCACAGTCAATTAGGGGAGACAGATTCAAAGACATATTACAACAGTGTGACTAGTATTTTTTGTAGATATGCATTCTAAGAGCTTTGGAAGCCCAGAGGTAAGGAGTAATTCTAACTTACACAGAACAAGTGACAAATGGGCTGTGCACAATTGAAAAATGGGATCACCTCAGGACAAAAAAAATAAATAAAAGCAAGCATAATTCACAAAGACAATGTTCTACATTCTACTTTGGTGAGTAGTGACAAGTATCTTGAAAGTTCATAAGCAGCCATCTAAGGCTGTTATTATACTACTGCTTTCTCCCTGCCTAGAGGAAAGAACTATATGGTGCCTGGCAACCCACTACCAAATGTTCTGAAAAGGATCACATTAGGAGGTCCTAGATTTCATGGGAGAAAATGTGGAACAAAACTCAAAATAAGCAGGCTTATTGGGGGAACCCCAAGACTACCACCCTTGGTTATCATTCAGGTTTGGAAATGAGCGCACCCCTGTGGCTCAATTTTCAGCCAAGCAACAGATATGTATATAGCGGGGACAACAACACTAGTTGTCCATAGCACACCATAGAATGGTTAACCATTCGAGATCAAAAGGGTAGCATTTACCTAGGAGCAAAATTTAGAAAGGTGAGGGAGGAATGGAAACAATAAACCCAAGGAAGAAGTCGGTTCAGTGATATTACATTGAGGGGATTTGATCATTGAGATGAAAAAAGTCGATAGTTTGTTGAATGTAAAACTGATGATCTGTTCTGTAAACCTTCACTTAATTCTCAATAAAATGTTTTTGCTTTAAGACTAAGAAAGCACTCCAGGTTAAGGGAATTAGCAACTACTAAGATACAGAGAAAATGAGAAAGCATGGTATGTTCTGTTGTTGTTATTGTTATGTGCTGGCAAGTTGGTTCTGATTCATGGCGACTCTGTAAAGGGTTCCCTAGGAACAGCTGGTGGGTCGGGTCTGAACTGCAAACCCTGTAGTCCAATAAAACACAATCACCTCACTTTTAATGCTCCATACCAAATCAAGGAAAAGTGGTCCTATCAACCTTCCCTCAGTTAACTGCAAATATAAAATTGCTTCTCCTTCCTACTATAGTAAAATCTGTGAAAGCCGGAACCTGTGTAAAACAGAAAACTTGTCCGAGAAAGAGAACTTCCTTTCTCTCACCTCAATCCCACATAATCAAAAGGCCCTCTCAACTCAATCGCACATACCCAAAAGGATTTTGGACCCATCTTTAACTTTGGCTATGATATACCATCCCAGTGTTCATTAACCTATACTTTCTCTGGCTCTCAACTGGTATTTCATATATATTATTTCTGTCTTCCAAATTAGATTTAAAATTATCTGAATACAGGGAATTCAAGGACCTCCATTATGTGAGTCCTGGTGTGGTGCTGTGGGCCAACGCGTCAG
The DNA here is from genome assembly GCF_000296735.1 of Chrysochloris asiatica. NCBI lineage: Eukaryota > Metazoa > Chordata > Mammalia > Afrosoricida > Chrysochloridae > Chrysochloris > Chrysochloris asiatica. The sequence goes on along the minus strand of NW_006408636.1, from coordinate 9,307,531 downwards.
ACTGCAAAGTCGTTTGAACTGCAAGGTTGGTGGGTCAAGCTCACCAGCTGCTCCTTGGAAACCCTATACAGGGTTGCTATGGGTCAGAATCGACTTGACAGCACTTAACAACAATTAAGTTATACTGTGTGCAGTAAATTGATTTTTTGTTTTTTATAAATTCCTATTGTGAACTGAGTAAAGGTTAACAGACAAGACCATCAGTTTAAAATTCAACAAATCATACACTGTTTCATCTCAATGATTTCAATCCCCTCCATGCAACAGCAGTTATCCCACTTCCTCCCTGTGGTTATTTCCACTCCGCCCTCCATCCTATTCCTTCTCAACTTGGTCCTTAGGTAAATGTTGCCCTTTTGACCTTGAATGATTGACCATTCCACGGTGAGCATACCTTGCTAGTGTTGTTGTCCCCCTATATACCTATTTACCGCTTAGCTGAAAATCAGGACATGAGGGTGAGTTCCATTCCAGACCTGAAGGGTGGTTGAGGGCCATGGTCTCAGTTTCCTCCAGTCTCTTTCTGACCAGTAACATGGTTTTATATATATATATGTGCAAGTATACAAAATTTTGAGTTTTGCTCCCCATTTTCTCACTGTATCCAGAACCTTCTAATGTGATCCCTTTCAGAGCAGTTAGTAACAGTAGCTGGGCACCATCTAGTTCTAGTTTCAGAGTCGTGGAACAACATTCATATGTTCTATTAGTCCACTAGACTAATTGATTACAAGCATCTTCAATTCTCATCACTTTTTATTCTTCCACACATGGAGACACCAATAGTTGTAACCTTAGATGGCTGAACTGATTCTTACATTATTTACTGATTAACTTAGCCCTTTTTAAGGACCTCTGGTAGCTAGTGGTTATGAATCAGGCTGTGAACCGCAAGGTCAGCAACTCGAAACTACCAGCTGTTCTGCAGGAGAAAGGTGAGGCTTTCTGCTCCCATAAAGATTTACAGCCTCGGAAACCCTGTACAGGGTCTCTATGATTTGGAACCGACTACACGGCATATGACCACCACCACCACCATACTACTATTTTCTCTAGAATACAGAAAAAGTTCCTCCACCATGCCCTGAAAGATCCTTGTCACTGGGATGGCTGCCTACACCTTGGTCACTAAGAGGCTGCTGAAATTACACAGGGTTGGTAAACCTATGTAAGAGACAAATGCCTCTTGCAGAAAGAGCATACTAGGTAGTATAGGCACACCTGGCATACACGTTTCACTAGGAATATTTAGTAGGCTAGGTATAATTGGCTTACCAGGTGTCACAGAGATATGTTTGGTTTTATTTTTCCTTTTCTTTGGTTGTTCTACCACAGGTTTTGGTTCTTCATCAGTTGACAACTTTTCAGCTGCATTTGGTGGTTGGCAAAGATTTTCACCAGTATTTTGCTCACCATCATCATTGCGTTCAGAGATAGCCATTTCACTCAGCTGTTTTTCAATTAAGGCGCTTTCGCCCTCATCACATAAATTCCCTTCTTTTAGCACTGAGCCATCCAAACAATTGTCAGCATGCTTATCATCTATAAAGAGAAGTGGAAACTTCCTGGTAATAAGCTGTGCATCAGTATCAGATGATTTATCCAGACTCTCATCTAAAATTCAAGAGACATAATCACATATGTATATATATATACTCTTTTCCCACACTCCCTTATTCATTAAACTTCAGCAGAGATCACTGAGCACAAATTAAGTAAGTCTGGAACTATGACATTATGATCTTTTAGAACCAGTGTTATTTTAATTTGTTCCTTCTGTTTCTTATTTATTTTACTGAGAATGGCAACAGATAAAACAGTAACCAAAGTTCTAATGGTAATTTTCAAATCACATTCTCTAAGTAGCACTGTATAGTTGCTCAGTGGTTCCCAAACAGACATGTATATTTTTACTGGTCCACAGTAAAAGAAGAAATTAGAGCAATATAAGTAATGTGGATGTTTTTTCATCAAGTTAAATTTCTACAATTTAAAGAACTACCCTGTATTTTGAGATTGATTATGCCCTTGCTAAACTTTTTGTTTAGCAGCAGCAAGGGGTTCAAGTGTAGCAACAATTATAAGACTGGCACAGGACTGGGTAGTGTTTTGTTCTGCTGTGAAGAGATGGTCACTGTGTTGGTATCGACGTGATGGCACTTAACAACAAACTTTTAGTGCTCTTTATTTTACAAAATTATGGTTATAGTAAATAGTAGTTGGAAATTTTTTATTTCTTTCACTGAAAATTTTTAAATTGGCAACTCTGTGTTGGTCATCAAAATTTAATTTTTTAACATGTTCATAAACCCAAAGCTCTCAGAATCACTGAGCTAAGTCCTGAGAGTAGCATTCTCTAAGAGACCTTGGGACTATTAGGAACACCACTGCCCTTCACTGAGGGATTCTTTTTCTAGAAAATAAGGGGGTATCTACTACCAGATGCTTTCTGTAGTTTGTGCAGAGTTCAATTTCTAGTTTTCTAAGATTCTAAACGTAAAGATGTTAAAGCTTATTTATGGCACAAAAGTTCTTTATCCTAAAAATAGAGATTTGGGATAATTTTTTGAGTTAACTATAAAAATCTTTCAAATATTCAATAGGAGAAAGGAGTGGATGTCCCTATGGCAAAAATCATCCTTCCTAGAAAACTGAGACTTCCCACCTGCTGTTGAAATTTTCTTTTAAGTTGCAATTTATTTTTTAAATTGACAAAGATAAGAAGTGAGGTTGGAAGCATGTTTTAAAGCTCATCAAATCTTCTTTTCTATAAAATTGTCTAAATTCATTACATAACAAAAGAAATGATATATGGATAAGAGTAAAAAAATCTATTAAGACCCTCTCAACCCCCATTATTGGATGGATGCTCACAGCTAGAGTTCAAGGATCAGAAAGATAAGAGAAGCTGGATGAAAGTTCCTCAAAAGAACATACTCTGAAGAGGCAATAGCAGACCAATTATAAGACTGTAAGGGGAGCCTCAAGGCTATGCCAATAAAGTCTTTGAACACTTAAAAACAGAAACAAAAACGAAGAATATGCTCTGATCCAAGGAGTTAGCAACTTATGACCTTTGATTTCTGGTTGTCATTCATGCCCTGCTCTGGAGCTACCTCCCTTCTGGTTCCCCTTGTATTACCGTAACTTATTACACTCCTTACTCTGTCCTGCTCAGGCACATCCACCCACACAGCTAAGAAACTAGGGTTCCAAGCCACCTCTCTTGTCCCTGTTTTGATATCCCAGGTTTCTAGTAAACTCTGACCAATGGTAGCTCTTGGGTACTTAGCAAGCCTGTATTTTCAGGACATCCATTTTCAGTTTATTTCATTTCAGCAAACATTAACTAGGTGCCAATGTATCATGTCTTATACCTGGTACTGAACAAATAAAAATAAATAAAATACCCTAATGATTAAGAAGCTCCTTGTCTTCCTGTGTTTCATGCCAACTGAGCAGGTTTAGAACTATGGATAAAGCTCCTCTGGGCCTCCCAAAACATTAGAAAAGCCTCTGAATGCAAAGAGGCAAGGACCTGCTATGGGAAATAAGCTCTAAGATTGTATACAAACAGAAATCTCTAGGAAATGTACAGAGAGCAGAGAAAGGCATAGACAAACAGCTAGATGGAGAGAGCAGAATTTCCCTGACAAGTAAGTCACTGCCTGCTGACCCTTGACTATTACGCCCCCGAAATTTCCAACCAAGTTGGAAATAAGAGTAAGTCTATGTTCATTACTCTTTCTTCCTCTTTCTGCCTTCTCCTTTCACACCTTGAGAAGGAGAAAAAGGTGGAGCAGGTCACCCTTCATACTCCTTAGCCTCAGTTCTTGATTGTCTGCCCTTTGCTTCTTAAGAACCCTACCTAATGCAGATGCCAGAGGCATAAGGCAGCAAGAACAGTTACTGCTATATTAGGCAACTTACCAGGAAGTGTGGCAAAACCAGACATATCCACTTCTGAGCACATGAAGTAACATTCACTACTGAGTGATACAGGATAAAAAGCTTGACTTAGGCTGAAACTACTGTTTGTGATGTGATTTAAGACCTCAGTTACTTCTCTAAGAATTGGTAGTGTACTTGCCTTTGCTACTGCTTTCACACAGCTTAGTTTTCTTTTTGTCAGAGAAGCATTCAGAATCTGATTTTGATGCAATCACCATGCAGCTGAGAAATGAGATAGTGAAACTCAAATGAGACAGAGAAATATGGATGCAACATTCTTCTTTCTAAGGCAATTTCTACGTTTTTAACAATGACATGATCACTTTTTACAAAGGCAATTTTTGTTTCCTGCTGTCACTCTGTCCTCCATCTTTGGAACTACTGAATTTTACCATTATTACAGATTTTTCCATCATTTCCAATTTTATACTGAATCTTCCCATGACATTCTTTCATCCCTTGTGCTCTTTCAGAAGGAGGTGTCTGTCAAGTACTCAGAGTGAAATTGGCCAGTGTCACAGACTGTATATAATCCAAGATCTTAGGGGAAGTTCATTGTCATTTTTCTTTATCGTCTTAGAGATTCAGTTGTTTGAGAAGAAAGGTAGAGGCCCACAGTTGGAGAGAGACAGTCCTAGAGCAGGGGTGTTTCTCATCAGCACCATTCTTTGCAATTCAAAACTAGCACCACCATCTAACTGATAGACTACTCTCGCAGGAGACGATATCAGCTGTGACCATGCTACCTGTGGTACTGGTGATGAGCTCCTCATTCTATGCCAACCCTGGTACTTGGGTCAAAGATTCCAGCAGGGCTGGAATTCATCACTTCCTTGCATTTTCCAAATTGTGTACCAGAAGTACAGTAAACCTTTATCATAAGAGAAAAAATATATTTATAGGAGCAATACTGTCAAGTCTAGCTTTCAACCATGGATTATTTAATAGAATAATGAAAGCAAAACAGCGAAAGACAAAATGAATAAATGTGATCTTATAAAAATTCAAAACTTTTGCTCATCAAAAGACTTTACCAGATACCAGAGTAGAAGGATTCAAGCTGGCAAATTAGGCTGATACATTATCCAGACCATAAGTCTCTTATGTATAAGAGACTTGAGAAATCAAATGAAATAAATACAGATGACAATTCTGAAACCCAGAGTCAAAGGGAATGATAAAGAAGTAAATTAAATACCAAAGAGAGGAAGAGATTAGACAAAACAGTGAATAAGGAGTCATGAATTGCCAACCAGCACAGCGTGGCCATATTGAATTATTGCAAATAGCATTTCAATCAGATCAGGAAACAGATAACCAGCTCTACTTGCCCAGGAGGAATAACTTATGTGTGACTGGAATTCCAGAGCAGAAAGAGACAAAAAGAAGCACCAAGAAAACTGTTAAGGATTTTTTTTTTTAAAGAAAACTTTCCTAATATCAAGAAAGACAAACAGATGTGCAATCATGAAGCTCAGAAAGCTCCAAATAGGATACAACCCAAGAGAAAATAGAACATATCACAATCAAATGTTCTAAAACCATTGACAAAGAAAGAATCCTGAAAGCAGCTCAAGAGAAAACAAAAAGTTACCTATGAAAGAGAACCAATAAGAATAAAGATCTGAGTTTGAACTGTCAATTTTTCAGTTAATAGTCAACACCTAATCCACAGTGCCATCCAGACTCGTTTCTATTAAGATTGTAGTATAGAAAACCTGATGGCGCAGTTCTACTCTGTTATGTGGGGTCTCTATGAGATAAAATTGACTTGATGTCATCTAACAACAACATACCTGTGGATGGAATCCCATTTGGGTATAGGGTAGGGCGAGTCCTAAACCAATAGCTGCTGAGTTACGAGGAACAACAGAGACACAGAGACAAGAAAACACCAAAAAGGGAAGACAGATGCCACATAAGAATCACCAAGGCTACCCCAGAGGAGACAGAGAGAGAACCTTCCCTCAGAGCTGGTGCTCTGAACTCAGACTTCAAATCTTCTGAACTGTGAGAGCATAAAGGTCTGCTCTTTAAAGCCAAAAAAGAAAAAAGAATAAGCTCTGAGTTCTTAGCAAAAACCATGCAGGCAAGAAGACAATGAAATTATATATTCAAAACCAATGAAAGAAAAAACAAAACAAAACTGCCAACCCAATATCCTGCAATACTGTCTCTGAAATAGGATAGCAAAATTAAGACATTCCCAGATGAACAAATTAAGGGAATCTGTAAAAACCAGAACAACCTTATAAGAAATGCTAAAGAGAGTCCTTCAGACAAAGAACCAACAACAGGGGGTTGTTGTTGTTATGTGCCATGGAATCAGTTCCGACTCATAGTGACCCTGTACAGGGTTTCTGAGGCTGTAAGTCTTTACGGGAGCAGAAAGCCTCATGCGGAAAGGCTGGTAGTTTCAAACTGCTGACCTTGAGGTTAGTGGCCTGATTCATAACAACCGAAAATTAACCACACAGCATCATCCTGAAATTAACCCAGATAAAGAAATATCAAAAAGAAAATAAAAACAAGACTCGAAATAGGGAACCAGAGGTGTCAATTTGTAACTGATGACAATTCCAAATTTTTTAAACAATGATAATTTCAAAGCAAAAATGGAATAAATTATGTATTTATAAAATTTCCAGATGGAGAAGAGTCAGGATGAAATCAAAATAAAACAAAGGGCTGTTTTAAACTTGAGAAGATAATAATTACAGGGCAACCTCAAAAAAAATCATGATAAAGGGAGAAAAGATTGAAGTTGTCAAAGATTTCATTTTGCTTGGATCCACAGCATTCATGGAAGCAGCAGCCAAGAAATCAGACAACGATTGCAATAAGCAAATCTGTTGCAAAAGACCTCTTTAAAGAGACCTAAGCCATGGTATTTTCAATTGGCTCATATACATGTGAAAGTTGGACAATGAAAAGGAAGACCAAAGAAGAATCTATGCATTTGACTTACGGCATCAGAGAAGAATATTAAAAGTACCATGGAGTGACAGAAGAACAAACAAATCTACGTTAGCAGAAACACAGCCAGAATGCTCCTTAGATACCAGGATGGCAAGACTTCATCTTGTCATACTTCAGACATGTTATTTATCAGGAGGGAGAAGGACATCATGCTTGGTAAGACTGAGGGTCAGCAAAAAAGAGGAAGACCCCAACAAGACAGACTGACACACTAACAGCAGCAATGGGCTCAAATGTAACAACATTTATGAAGATGGCGCAGGACCAAGCACCTAACAACAACTCACCAAAATAAAAAGAAAATCATAAAGTCTTGGTAAACACTAAATAAACAGCAACAAAGGAAATGATAAGAAAATTTATCAACAAAAAAAACTCAGCACAGAAAAATATACCGAACAAATAATCAAAATGCAAACCCCAAAAAATACCACAGCATCCACAGACAAATGTAAAAACCTTCCCTAAAAGCCGAGACTGTAAATTCCAAAAAGGCAAGT
>NW_006408636.1:9271304-9299961 GCF_000296735.1 Chrysochloris asiatica | reverse complement strand
AAACAAGCTATATGAATGGTTGAATGTGAAGCTGATGATGTGCCCTGTAAACTTTCACTCAATCCAAAATAAAAACATTTAATTAAAAAAAAAATACCACAGCAAAATGATATCAGCAAATACATACTTATCAATATGTACAGTGAATGTATATGGATAAAACACACCAGTGGACAGACTGAGAGTAGCAAGATTGAATAAGAAAGCATGACCCATCAAGTTGGTTCCAACTCACTGGATCCTGGATAGGGTTTCCAAGGAGCAGTTGGTGAGTTTGAAACTCAGACCTTGTGGCTCAAACTGACCATGTGGTCTAGTGCCTATGCTACATGGGATTAAATTGAAAACGGCAACTCAAAAGATAAGACAGGAATCTTAGGGGACAGTGCATCTATATTAATAAGAGAAAAACAACTTAGAAAAGGAGGTGAGAAAACGTGCACAATTTGAAGAATATAATCAGTGCCAGTGAATTTGACATGTAGAAACTGTTGAATCAGTTTATGTTTTGCTGTACATAAAATCTTACATATAATCTTACATTTGCTGTACATAAAATCTTACAAATACATTTATATTTCACAATTTATATTTCTACAATAATTCAAGGAGTCAGCGTGGCAACCATAGCTATGTATCTAGCACCAGTGTGGGAGATTGTTGTTGTTATGTGCCATCGAGTCGGTTCCGACCCATAGCGACCCTGTATAGGGTTTCCGAGGGTGTAAATCTTTATGGGAGTAGAAAGCCTCATCTTTCTCCCGCGGAGCAGCTGGTAGTTTCGAACCACTGACCTTAAGGTTCGCAGCCCGATTCATAACCACTACGCTACCAGAGCTCCTTATAGTGTGGGAGATAGTGCATTGATTTTTTTTTTTTTTAGAGGAATACAGAGGATAAGGCTGAAAGATAAATTAAAGTCAGATGATGGAAGCAGTGTCTCAAGAAATTAATCCAGAAGTGTGTGTGTAGACTGGATCAGAGGAAGAAGAGATCAAAGCGAGGAGTCCACTTAAAAAGTGATTGTACTGTTGAATGATGATTTATGGAGGGGATTTCAATCATTGTAATGAAACAAAATACGATAGGATGAACATAAAATTGATGTTTTCCCATGTAAACTATCACTCAATTCACAACAAAAACTTTAAAGAAAAAAGATTGTACTAACATAAGAGTAAAACTGATAAGGATTTGAACTAGTGGAGAATGGAAGGTAAAGGATGGTTCTCAGAGACATTTTTAAGAAGAAACATAACAAATCTAATATTTTAAACCTGGTTGGTTGTGAGGTGAAATACCCATTATGATCCTGATGAAAACTACATGTGTAGCATTTATTCTTCAATCCTCTTTCCATAAAATATTGGTCCTTGAAAAAAAAAAAGGTAATAATATTTCTACTCACCTGGCACTTCTCTTCTTTCTCTTTTTCATTCTGGTCACAACTAAATCACAGGAAAAAAACATTAAAGTATAATAAAATCTGGTTTCCCATTTCTTTAACTCCCTAAAATCAGAGTCCATAAATTAGAGCTGTTAAAATTTAGGTTGGAATCTTACAACCCCCCATGGAAGATAGAGAGGAAATAAAAATAAGGAGACCCAGAACTAAAAAGATAAGGGAATTAAATAGGAATTGAAGCACACAGCACATTCTCTGCTCTCAACAGTAGGAAAATACATTTTGTTTCACCAGCCTAGAATAAGCTCTTGTTGTTGTTGTTGTTGTTGTTACATGCCGTCGAGTCGAAGAATAAGCTCTTAAAGGAGACAAATGTAGGACTATCCTATGCCGTCTCAAATCATAGTCCAATCATCTCTACAAAGAGAGGGTCATAATACATTTTAAAATGTAAATTGCTGCTTTGAGTAGACTCTACTTACTGGTCTCACATTCTTCATTGTCATTTGAGTCATATGTAAGACTGCAACTGTAAAAATAAAACATTTTTTTTTAAGTTAGACTATTAACATAATAAGCAACCAAATGTCAAAAATCTCAAATAAATGAAGAGAACAATCAAGAGCTTCTGAAATACAAAAAGGTTTTAAGTGTTTATGAAATTAGGAGGACAATATATGAGGTGAAGAAAAATTAGAAGCAACATGCTACTCAGTCCTTACTGCTGAATCAAAGAGAAAACTGTTAGCTGATCATTACCAACAAAAAATCTATGTTTTTTGCCTGGTGATTTATTTCTATTTAAGGATATGAAAGTAAATTCTGAGACAAGCTACAGGGGGAAGAACTTTAAGCTGAAGAGATTGCTGTTAAAGTTAAAAGTCTAGGCAAGGTTAGCTTTTAGGTTTACTTGAAGAAGCCCTACTTTGTTGGGATAGCTAAGTCAATGGACAATACTGAAGTCCATTTCAAATAGGGAGCAAAGTAAAGACTACTTTCAAAGCTGAACTAAACCTTGATACTAGGGCCTCATGCTTCTCGGCCTCTTAATCTATCAAAGGCCTCAGCACTCATTCTTCACTGCCTTGTGTGTTGTTATAGTTATCAAAGCATATGACTGCTCAGGAATCCAGCTCCTGGAGAGCAGCCCACTCAACACACCTGTCAGCCATCCATTACACAGATCCAGAATCCAGCTCCAAGAATTCAGGCTTCAGTAGCATCATTCTCTGCTGGGAGACTGGCTATATTCTAGGACCTAATCATATGCACTTTTGACATCAGTTATTGTGATATACAGCTCTGATTATGCCAAAAGTGCTAAAAAGGGTGTACATAATAGCAATTAAGTAGACGAAGTTTCACAGATAAAGGCCACTTATTCAAGACTTTTAATTTGGTATAGAGGTTGATAACTGTATACTTCTTGCCTTTCCATATACCCCATTGTTTAAATGTCCTATTCATTAATCAATCACTGTGAACTGAACTTATTCAGTAGTAATTTTGCTGTTGCTTTAATCAGCAGGGGAAAAAAACTCTTCCTGAGCATGGCTTTTGTGATAGTTACGAGCCATAGAGTCGGTTTCAACTCATAGCAACTCTGTATACGGTTTCCAAGAGTGGTAGAGGGTTTGAACTGCGAACTGTGCAGTTAGCAGTCCAGTGCTTATCCTACAGCTCCACACCAGGACTCCTACATGGACTTTGTTGTTGTTAAGTACCGTCGAATGGGTTCTAACGCACAGTAACCATATATAGTTTCCAAGGAGCAGCTGGAGGGATTGAACTACAAACCTTATAGATAGCAGCACATGACCTTGTTGTTGTTATGTGCCGTGGAATCGGTTGCGACTCATAGCGACCCTGTACAGGGTTTCTGAGACTGTAAATCTTTACAGGCGCAGAAAGCCTCATCTTGCTCCCACGGAACAGCTGGTAGTTTTGAACTGCTGACCCTGAGATTACCAGCCCAATTCGTAACCAACATGGCCTTGGGCATATTAAAATCTACTATTAAGGAGCCCTGGTAGCATAGTGGTTGCTAATCGGGCTGTGAACCGCAAGGTCAGCAGTTCGAAACTACCAGCTGTTCCGCGGGAGAAAGATGAGGCTTTCTGCTCCCGTAAAGATTTACAGCCTCGGAAACCCTGTACAGGGTCACTATGAGTCGGAACTGACTCCACGGCACATAACAACAATAAAGGATATTAGCATAATTTCAGGTGGCTCTACCTAATTTCTACTATGACTATATAAGAAAATTAGCAATTTTGTCTTGAAAGCATCAATGTAATGTGGGTTTCAGCTACTCACCTACATAAAAGGCAAGCGTCCTTTCTGTCTTTGCACTCTCTTTAGCAGATTACAGACAGTTCCAAGACTGCAAACAAGCTCCCTTCCTAAACAACTTCTTTTTTAATCTTTTAATTATGAATTGAATAAAGGTTTGCAGTAGACTGTCAGTTCTACATTCAATGAATCACATACTTTGCTTCATTACATGATTATAATCCCCTCCATTAATAAGTTAACAGCATTTACTACAATATGTCTCCCACCACTCTCATGCTTCCTTCTTGTTGTATGTTGCCTGCCCTGTCTCCCATCTTAACATGTCTACCTTCTAGCACATGAGTAAATTTCCCTACCCCCTACCCATAATAGAAGTTTTTATTGTGAATTGGGTGATAGCTTACATGGGAGAACACCAGCTTTACATTCATCCTATGGTATTTCGTTTCATTACAATGACTACAATCCCCTCCATGTATCATCCTTCAACAACATTTGCTTCTATTCCCTCTGGTTGTTGTTTTTTGGATGTACATGGAAGCACTCAGGAATATACAACCATTCAAACAACCAAAGGGCACAGCCTGAAAGCCTGCCACCCGGCCATCAGCACACAGCCCCTCTTCCTCCTTGAGTCCAGAGTCCCCAGCCGCTCCATCTCTCCCCGTCACTGTCTCTGCCTCCATCTCTGGTGTCATTGCTTCTCTGGATAGGGTCCCGCACTCCATTCTTCCCCCTTGATGGTCCCAGGGTCCACTGCTCCTGGACTGCACTCCCCTCCTTTTGTTACAAAACGTCTACCTTTACATTTGCAACACTCACAATCAGTCCTGATAGCAATTATTCACTATTGAACCACAAGAGTCTTACCCCCATCTCCTTTTACCAGCCCTGTCCAGACAGGTTGGAAACCATTCAGTGGAGAGTCTACCTTTCCCGACACCCTCGGAAACTAGGTTCCCTCTTGAAAGCTTGTAAGCCAGTCACTTCGTGCCTCTGTAGCTCTCCTATTTTGGGTAGCCAATGTCTAAGTTGCCCATCCCTGTCAATCCTGTGTACCAAGGGGATGGGAATGATCCTCGCTATAACAATTCGTTCTCTTTTGAGCTATGACATCCGTAAGTATAGGTTAAGTTCATCAAATTGTATCAGATTATTCTTCTCCCCCCACACCCCTTCTTTCTTCCTCTAGTCAAGTTCTAATCATCCAGTCATTGAAGCCAGGTCAAATGGGTAGTATCTGCAGGTATGGGTGTTCTTGTGCATCTCCCCTCACTTCCAATCAGGTGGACGCTTCACTCTCTGCTCTAGTCCTCTGTGGCCATGTCCCTGTTCCTGGGCCCAGGAATCCCCAGGTCTCACCATACTGCTGGACAACCAAGTCTCAATCCAGGTTGACAGGATTGAACGTGGTCGGATTTAGCTTATAACTTCATTGCTGTTTTTTCCCCACTTCCCTTTATTGGTAGACCGACTACAAGACGACATGCCGTCTCAGTCTTGGAAGGAGGTTTGCCCTGAGGGCATCCAACTGCTTGCCTTGATAGCTCCCCAAAGAACTTGCTTGTTGTTGTAGTAGTCAATCAGACTGCCGTTGTTTTTTATTTTTCCTGGTGGTCTTTCTTTCAAGCTGTTCTTCTAGCAACTCCAGGCTGGTCTGCTTGTCCTTTCAAGTGAAAATTTCTCACCTCAGAAGATTCTGGATGGGGATCCAGATTCCACTTATGGTCTTATGAGGTGCAAAGACTCCGCAGGAAGCTTCCTTCCCTGGGCAAGTTCTAGCCCCATTTTTAAGTATTCCAATCAGTTATAGGCTTAAGGAGGCCTTACAAGCTTTTTATGGTGATGTCAAGAAAACAACTTATTATGTTGGTCTCAAATAATGTTTGCCCTTTTGCGATTGACTAATTTCACTCAGTTATAATGCTGTTCAGGTTCAACAATGTTGTGAGGTATTTCACTGGTTCATCATTATTCTTCAAGGTTTTGTAGTATTCCATTGTATGCATGTACCGAAGTTTATCCATCTTTTTTATAGGTCATTTGTAGACAGCATATTGAAGGATCCTGTTTTCTTATCCAATCTGTTCTTTATGTCTCTTCACTGGTACATTAAATCCATTTACATTCAGTATAATTATCAATAGGTATGAATTGTTTTCATTTCTGAGTGTTTTTCTGGTGCTGGATTGTTTGTTTCACATAATTATCTATGCTGACTTCATTTTGTCTGTGGGTTTTGTTTTTTTTTGTCATTATTGTTGTTAATATGTTTACTAAATCTGTATGGTTTTATTTTGATATGCAAGTGTGCTATTTTTCTTTGAGGTTACTGTATAATTTATTAATTTTCCCCACACCTAAAAGTCTGCTTTATCTTAAAATCTACTTGACTTCCTTACAATTTGGAAGTTCCATATCTACACTATTTCCTCTTTTTGCATTGTGTATTAATATCTTTTTGCATTATACATTATTATCTCTGGTTCCCTATTTTCAGTCTTGTAGATTTGTTTTAAATATTTCCATATCTGGATTAAGTTCTGAGTGTTGTCATGTATGGTAATCTCAGGTGGTTGTCTACTGTTGTTATCACTCCAAAGAACACCGTTTAGCATTTTTTTGTAAAGTTGGTCTGGTCATTACAAATTGCTTTAATTTCTGTTTATCAGAAATTAATAACTTCACCATATTTGAGGGACAGTTTTGCTGAGTTTATGATTCTTCGTTGGCTTTTTTTTTTCTTTTCATCCCATTGCCTTCTTGCCTCCATGCCTTCTGTTGAGAATTCAGAGCTTAGTCTTATTGATTCTCTTTTGTAGGTGACTTTTTGTTTTTCCCGAGCTGCTCTTCAGTTTTTTTTTCCTTGTCTTTTATTTTGGATAGTTTGATTATGGTATGTCTTGGTATCTGTCCTCTTTGTGGAATTTGTTCATCTTCTTTTATGCTTATCTTGTCTTTCATGGTAGGGAAGTTTGCTTTCAACGATCTCTGGCAATGCTCTTTGTGCTTTTTATTGTCTGTTCCTGTTCTGGAATTCTAATCACCTGTAAATTGTTCCTCTTCATGGTGTCCCACATAACTCTTGGGCTTTCTTCAGATTTTTATCATTCTTTTTTCTGATTGTTCTTCTAGCATACTAGCATTAAGAGAGTTAGCTTCAAACTCACTAATTCAGGCTTCCATTGCTTTGAATCTGCTCCCTTGCCCTTTAAATGTATTGTCTATTTCTGAACTCTTTGTACTAATTTTTTGTATTATTTTAAACTTATTTTGTCTGTGTGTTCACGTAGTGTTTTCCTGAATTCTTCTAAATTTTTATTATGTTCCCCTTTGCTTTCCTCGACCTGTCAATCCTTTGAAGGTACCTAAATATCATTCTTTTGAATTATTTTGTCCTCAGAAATGTTTTCTGGCTTTGCATTTTGATCATTTGAATAATTTTCATTTCTTCATGTGAGTTAAAATTATTTGTTGTCTCCAGGGCAGTGTAGGATTGTCATGTTTGCATTTAATTAGTTACTGTGTGTTGATGTTCTCTTAGGCTCTCACCATGTCTCTACTGTAGGTGAAGTTAGAGAATTAAAGTGTGTATACCGTTCTCGTTTGCCATTAGTGCATCACAATTTAGAGTGGGTTTGGCTGATATCTACCATTGATTAGGTGGTACAGGAGCTGGTACTGGCTCTTGTGCAGTGGGTGGAGCTTCAGAAGTACAGTTGTGGCTGGGCTGTATGGACATTGGTTACTGTCTCCCGGTGAGTGTGAATAAGGAGAAAGTCCTTCTTCCACACCACCACACACACATCAGGAAACAAAACAGAATAAACTAGCAACCAACCAACAATGAAAATAATAAAGGAGAAAAAAAAATTGAAAATAGACAGGGACCAGAAAAAAATATAACAGCTAAAAAGAGAAAAGAGGAACCAGAAAATAGAGGCTATCAAAGAGAAAATAAAAAAGAAAGAAAAATTAAAATAACCCTTAGAAAAGTCAGGGAGAGTGAAGATGAAAAGAGAAAGAGCAGAAAGTAGTAACGAAAGATCCAAAGTGGGGGCAGTTCAAACACCCCAACCCTCTAAGATGGGAAACTGCCTCAAATCTTCCACCTCAGATGACATCTCCCTGCTTCACAAGTCTCAGTCCAGCAGGGCTAGCTTTGGTGAGGAGAAGGATCAGGATAAGGAGCTGCTGCTGCCATGTCAGGAACAAGTTCCAGTTCTGGTCTATCACCCAACACCTAGCCAGACTCTTCTAGCAACACAAGTGACTGAAAAGGAACAAATGAGAATAGCTCTAAGGAATAGGTCTTATACAGCATTTGCCTAAAGGTATTTATGATCCTGGAAGAGACTGATCTGAAAAAAAGATCCAGGAGTTTATGATCTACATGATGGACTTTGTTTATGGGAACCCACTTCTATTTCTGCCATGCATGCACATCTATCAGCTGGGCTGTATTGATTAGATTCTTCATGTGCCCCTCCCTGCATGGAGTCAACTGATGCAGATAATTTGTCCTATGAGACTATTTGAGCTAGGGTCTCTCATCTGACACTTCCAAGTGATTTTTTTCTTTTAAACTTTTTATTATGAATTGAGTGAAGGTTTACAGCATAGTTCATCAGTTTTACCTTCAACAAATCATATACTTTGCTTCATTACACTGGTGCAATCCATGTACCAAACGCATTTACCTCTATTCCCTTTACTGCATGTCTTCCTGTTACCTTCATCTCTCCTGATAATCTCCCTCTTGTACATTTCCTGCCCTGTCACCCATGTGTCTAGCTTCTAACCTGTGAATAATCTTCCCTCCCCCCAAATCATAGTTTATCAAGAAAATCTTTTTAACATTTTTTTTCTTCCTTCAATCATCTATTGTGAATTGAGCAAAAGTTCACAGAGCAGACCATCAATCGGACACTAAACAAATTGTATAATTTTGTCCCACCACATGCTCAGTCCCTTCCATGTGCCAGCAGTCCACAGCATTCATCTTCGCCCACCCAACTACGGCATTCCTCCGTGTCTCCTGCCAACCCCATGCCCCCTCCACCAGCCTGCCTCATGCTGCACCGTCTGCCCTGACACCCATACCAACATTCATTGGCCCTCCAGCCCATGAACCCACTCCCAAAACCACGAGACTGCCTCTTTTTCCCTTTGATTGAACAATTTTTAAGTTTTTATTGTGAATTTAGTGATAGTTTACATGAGAGAACATCGGTTTTACATAAACTTGTTTCATTGCAATGATTACAACTTCCTCAGTGCATCATCATACAACAAACAGTATTTCCTTCTATTCCTTCTGGGTTTTTCTGGGGGGTGAGGGGGGAAATGTATACAAAAACACTCAGGAATATATAATCATTTAAACAACCAAAGAGCTGCCTCCATAATTCTTTTGCTTGGATATCGGGCTTCTCCTGGGTTGTAGTTCACCTGGTGGGGGGGGGGGGGGGGAGGACATGACTCAAATCTTTGTGGGAGCAGAAAGCCTCATCTGGAGCAACTAGCAGGCTGGCTCTCATCTTTGTTGTAGAGGATCTCTGTGGTGTGTCTGTCCAGTTCACCATTATTGAAGGAAGTCTTTCCATCTAACGGACTTTTCCCTTCAGAGCCACCTGAGAAATTTCAAGATGGTCCTTCTGTGCTTCTCTGACCTATCACCAGCTTTTTTCTTTTTCTTTCACTCAAGTCCATTCAGCTGCTTCTCCTAGGGAGAGCTAGCCCAGAGCTGGCCAGGACTGATTTGGAGCAAAGCCTGCTGGTCCGGGCTGTTTCTGCTGTCTTCTCACTTCTGGTAGTTTTGCTCTTTTGTCATGGAGCCCAAAGAGCCAGGTAATAGCAATTTAAATCATGCACAAAAGTTTAAGAATTCCCAAATGGCTGCAGATGTAGGGAGAAAGTACGAAACTTAGGGTGGAAAGTAGGACGGTATTTTTATGTAAAGCCTTGACCTGGCATTTGAAATATATAATTATATTTAGATCTAGGACTTGCTCCAGTAAATAGGAATTGTGAAGTTTTACAGCAGATGTATAAGTTTAAATTGAGTGTGTTGAAGATTTTATTAGGAAAAAGAAAGTGTTATCTTTCCTAAATGAAACAACTTTCTCCCCCCATCCCCTCTTCCCACCCCAATTCTTTCTGAATTTGCTGGCATTTGGGTCAAGCTTTTATTAAAAGCTACATTTTATAACACTGGCACCAAAAAAAGTAGTTACGCTTGTTTGCACACCTTTTTCCCATTGGAAATGGAATCCACTGCCTTAGGTCTTTTTAAATAGTGCATAATTATCGTTGGGGCTGGCTCTACACTTGAAAACCAGTTTATTTATCATCTGTTTAAAGTGCTATATTCTGTTTGCAGTTAGGAAATGCAGAATTCAGTGATCTCCTAGCTTATAAGCAAACAGAAACGTACTATCCATTTTCTATAAAAATAAGTTAATGTGTCAAGAAATCAACACTAGTAAAGTGGGGTGTACGATTACCCTTTCATGTCTGTTTTACCTAATTATTTTGGTTTGTTAATATAGTGATAATGAAAAGTCATAGTAAATAACAGGTTTCTGATTTTTGCACTTAAATTACGCTACCATGCTTATGTAAAAATGATAGTGGAATTATGGTAAAACTGGAGAGAAAAGAGTTCCTCTGTTGTAACAATTTTTATTTACTTCCCTTGTCCTCCCTCCTTCTCAAGGTTGTCTCAAAGAACAGCAAAAAGGATAGTGCATCTCTCATTCCTGAATGCCGAGGTTATATAAAATACATCTCAGTTTCTGGGTGTTTTTTTTTTTTTTAAAACTATATGTTAAGCTGCAGTAGTTGACTGACAAGTCTTCCCAGCAGGGGCAATTAGGATTAGTGTATCCCATGTTTTGCACACAAACGCAATGTTTGTAATAACCACATGACTTCATAGTTGTGATCTCAATAAAGAAGAAATTTCTACTTTTGTCTTCTTCTTGAAGTTCATTAAGAATACTATGAATCTCTATACTTCTGAAGTGATTTTGGTAGAGGTGGTCTAGGAAAAATGCAGTAGTGTTTTAGCATGTATTTATTTTCTCCTATGTAGGTGGTGACTTATGCATTCAGTTCAGTGATGCTACAGCTAAGAAATCATTAACAAAATGAGTAGTCTTAACCTAACAAAGAAATTATAAGCATTTCTGATTATTTTAGTTAAGTATTTGACTCAACACTTTCTGTACATTTAAAATGCAAGTATCTTGAAGGTACTGCATAATCACCTTACAGAAGAATTAATATATTACATTTTATTATTTTTTTAGGAGTCCTGGTGTGGTGCTGTAGGATAAGCATGGGGCTGGTAACAGCAAGGTCGGTGGTTCAAACTCACCGATCGCTCCTTGGAACGGACTCGATAGCACTTAACAAGTACTTTTTAAAGATCTGACATTTGGCTGTGATATCCATAAGTGTGCTGTGGTTTAAGGCACCAGACTGCAAAACCATTCGAACTGGAAGGTCGGTGGTTCAACTGCTGTTTGGAAACCCTATAGGTCAGCTGCTGTTCGGAAACCCTATACATGGTTGCTATGGGTCAGAATCGACTCAATGGCACTTAACAACAACATCCATATGTTGGTTAATTTTCTTAAGAGCCCCATGATGGAAAGATTTAAAGATGAGATTGAGAAAAGTTGAAAGAAATTAAGATGATCAGGTTCTGCTAAATAATTACATGTAACTCACCGACGTTTCTGTTCATTAATTTATATCCACCCAATTACATAAAGCCTATTTGGAGGGGAAAGGGGGGGATGAGAAGAGGGGAAATGAAACAAAAGAATGAAAAACAACAGTGGAGATAGTGGTGGAATGCCGTGAAGTCAGTTCTGACTCATAGTGACCCTGCACAGGGTTTCCGAGGCAGTAAATCTTTACGGGAGCAGAAAGCCTCCTCTTTCTCCCTTGCAATGACTGGTGGTTTCGAACAGCTAACCTTGAGGTTAGAAGCCCAACTCATAACCACTACGCTACAATTCAAGGGAATGGAAAGAGAAGGAGGAGAAAGACTAAACAAACAATAACAATGAAAGAAAAAAAAGATTTTAAAAAAACAAAACAAAAAAATAAACCCAACAGTGTAGCTGTTAGAGCCAAGAGGAGAGAACTCTGTCCTGCAGGCCAAGGAGTTCACAAGGTGGGTGTAGGAGGGATGTGACAGCAAAGTTCCTGGCCCTAGAGAGTGTTATCTATGTTCAGGGCACTCAATCCACAAGTAGTTCATGAAGACCCCTGACAGAATTGGCTTCGTCTGTTAGGACCACACAGCCGCTGGGGGCAGGGCAAGATGACTTACTAAATGGTGGCTCTGCAGGTTTTGTAGGTCTGAAACCAAGCCTGTCTGAATTCAGCCACCAAAGTGGTGCACAAGATCCCCCCACCTCACAATGGCATGGCTTCTGACCATGTGGTTCTGAACTCCTGGAGAGCAGGTCTGTGTTAGGAGTGGATGAGGGTGGGAGCTGGCCATGCCTCTGGTCAATAGGGGAGTGTGGGGAAAAAGAAGGAATAGCACCTTCCCCAACACCTGTGCGAATCTGCCCTGCCAGGGTACCTTGTATAGCCAAAGTTGCTCACACAGTTCAATATGGTTGTGCAGCATCTGGCCAGCCATTCACCAGTTACTCTCCCCGTCTTCTTCTCCCAGCAAACACTGAATCCACTTCTCTAACAATTCCTCTGAAGTTAAGGGTTTCAAACTCATGTTTCTCTTTCATTTGGTCTCACATGTTTGTTGTAGAAGATCCGGGCAGTGCGTCTACTTAGTCTGCTATCTTGCTGGAAGTCATCCTGTTTCTTAACACTTAAAAGATGTCTTTTGCAGCAGATTTGCCAAATACAGTATGTTGTTTGATTTCTTGACTGCTACTTGCATGATTGTTGATTCTGGATCCTACCTAGTAAAATGAAATCTTTAACAACTTCAATATTTTCTTTATCATGATGTTAATCGTTGGTCTAGTTATGCAGACCCCCCCCCCCAATTAATTGCCTGCAGGCACCTCTGCAAGTGAGCCTTCTGCCCGAGAGCACTTATCTTTACTCATTCTGTGGGCCAGAAAGCCCACTGTTCTACCTTGTGCTCCGGGCTCTTGGTTCTACTACTGCTATTCCTGTCACAATTGTCTCCTGCATCAAAGAAGTTCAATGTGCATGACTTCAGGTTCCAAAGGACATGCTCCACTAATCTCTCGTCTTTCTTGATGATAGTGAGATCTCCTTCCTGCTTCTGAGATGACCTCTTTTATACCTGCACAGTCGCTGCTCTAAGTTGGGAGCTGCACCTTCATGGAGAGATGTATGAACTACTTCTTGGTAAGGTACCCTGATCCCAGACACCATTTAGGCCAGCAGGAACTCCATCTAGGATTAAGCATATACCTCCTTATCCTTCCCCCACACCTCAGGAGCTTCTTGGATGGCAGATGGTGCCAACCCATAGTGGGAATCCTATACCAACACCATCAGCTTTTTCTCGTCTCTGTATTCGGTCACTGCCCCAGTTTTCTTCTTTCTTTTATTTTTCCAATTCTGTGATAAACTTTTGTGTCAACTTGGCTAGCCCTGGATTCTCACTCGTTTGGCAGTTAAGATGTAGTAATCCCCAAGATGAGATTTAATAGAATCATCTCTACAATGAGAATTGCTATGAGCAGCCAAACAATTGAAAGGATGTTTCCTTGGGGGTATGGCCTGCTTGCTATCAATACATTGCTTAGTTTTAGCTGGATCCTTCAACTGGATTGTCATATGACCTCCAGTTCTTTGGAATTGAGCCAGTGGCCTGCCATCTTACCTGCCAACCTTGGACTCACTCTCCTCTGCAGCCTGCCATCTGACCTGTTGATCTTGGTTGGGTTCATCAGTTGTTGTAGTTACATGAGGTAGGAAAAGTCTCCAGCTTGACATTTGACTTGGAAGTTTCCCATCTCTATGACTGTGTGTGCGTATGTTGTTGTTCAATGCCATTGAGACAGTTCTAAATCAAAGCAATCCTGTACAGGGTTTCCAAGGAGTGGACAGTGGGTTTGAACTGCTGACCTTGGGATTAGCAGTCCAATGCTTATTCTACAGTGCCACTCCACTGAAGGTTGTTGTTGTTAAGTGCCATCGAGCCAGTTCTCACCCATAGTGACCCTGTATAGGGTTTCCAAAGAACAGCTGGTGAGTTTGAACCACCAACCTTGCAATTCAAATGGCTTTGCAGTCTGGCGCATTAACCCATAGCGCCACACCAGGACTCCCCATTAAAGATACAGGACAGGAGTAGAAAACCAACTTATAACACTAGTAAGTTAAGTCTAATTTAAAAGAATACCGAAAATCAGTGGAAAGCAGGAACACAGTTCCCAACTACCATGAATTATGCAGTTAAGTGTCCCATATTTTGGGAAATCACAGGGGTCAACACATCCAGAGTGCAATGGATAAACTATGCCCTGGGGAAACCATCTTCGAAATCACAATGTCTCCCCTGTGCCAGGTAAGTATATGAAGTATAGCTAGCTAGCCAGATTATTGTTGCTATTTAGTGCCATCGAGTCAGTTCTGACTCGTAGCGACCTGTACAGGGTTTCCAAGGAGCGACTGGTGGGTTTGCACTGCCAACCTTGTGGCTAGCAGTCCAGTGCTGATCCTACAACACCATACCAGGACCCTATTATCTAGGCCTGGTTTTACTTCTCTAGAGAACCCAGCCTAAGACATTTTCTCTTCTTTCCCTTCTTTGTTTTTTATCCTTTCTCTGCTTTCCTTTTCATTTTCTTGTTTCTATATCCTGCTTTCCCCTTCCTTCTTTTTCTTTTTCTGTATTAGTCTTTTTGTCTTTACAAATCTTTCTTTACCCACTCTAATTTTGGTTTTTTTCCCCCCTGTTTTTCTCTTTACTTAAATTTCCTTTCCTTTTTTCTGTTTAGTTACCAATTTTCCCTGCTTGGATTTTTTTGTTGTTGTTGTTTTGTTTTTTATTTTTACCCCCTTTTTTTCCTTGCCATACTCAGCAGGAGATGGCAACAATATCCACCACATGCAGCACAACCCACTGGGCAAGGATGACTACCTTTTCACTTACCACTTGATTAACAATAGCTAGCACACAAACCCACCTTCAGGTGCAATACACAAAGAATGAACAGAGAACTGTGCACACACATTCTATTTCACAGCTAACAGAAGACAGGTGATGAGTGCCTAAGAACATATCAACATACAATCACCAATTAAATACAGATGCAAGACTACAATAGCTCAGAAAAAGTAAAAAGAGGGAATAGTCTAGTTACAGAACTTCCAATGGAGAAGTCACATAGGCTTCGAGATAAAACAAACTGTTTTAAACTTTAAAAGACGTTAATAAATTGCAGGGTAACCTCAAAATATATCAATAAAACTACATATCAAAATAAGACACGGAAACCATAAAGACTTATTAAGTAGTAAAACAACAGCAACAGGCCTAGAGGGCTTTACTGGTAAA
This sequence comes from Chrysochloris asiatica, assembly GCF_000296735.1. NCBI lineage: Eukaryota > Metazoa > Chordata > Mammalia > Afrosoricida > Chrysochloridae > Chrysochloris > Chrysochloris asiatica. The sequence continues at coordinate 9,284,734 of NW_006408636.1, read as the reverse complement.
TTTTACCATACATTCAGAGAAGAGCTGACACCAATTTTACTCTATTTCAGAACATAGAAAAAATAATTTAAAACTCCATAACACATTCTATGAAGCAAGCAAAACCAGGCAAAGACATTACTTTAAAAAGGTAAAATTATCTTACATTTCAGGACCATCAAGGGAGAAGAGCATGAGCAGAACATGGTACCCTAACCACAGAAGCAGCAACACCAGAGATGGAGGCAGAGGCAATGACTTGGAGAGAGTTTCTAAGACCTCTAGACTCATGGAAAGAGAAAGGCTGTGTACTGACAGCCAGGAGGCTGGCTTGCAGAATGTGCCCTTTGGTTGTTTAAATGATTATATATTTCTGAGTGTTTTTTTGTATACATCAAAAAATCAAGCAAACAGGAGAAACAAAACAAAAAAACCAGAGGGAATAGGACAAATATGAAGGGGATTATAATCACTGCAATGAAACAAAATATGAAGGGGATTATAATCACTACAATGAAACAAAATATGATAGGATGAAGGCAAAACAGATGTTCTCCCATGTAAACCATCACTCAATTCACAATAAAAGCTTTACAGAAATAAAAATAAATAAATAAGAAATGTGAAATTTTTTTAAATTCCTAGAAGCAAGTATGAATGAAAAAACATACCAAAGCCTTTGGAATGCAGCAAAAGCATAGATGCCAACTTACAACAATAAACACTCACATCACAAAAGTAGGATAGAAATTAATACCTTAACCCAACAAACTCTAACAGCTACAAAAAGAGCAGTAAAGAAAGCCTATATAGGCTCCAGAAGAGAGAAACTAATAATGATTATAACAGAAAAACAACAGAACAAGACTAAATATTGGACCTTCGAAAAGATTAACAAATTTGACAAGCCACCCGCCAATCTAACAAAAGTGAAAAAGGAGAAGGTGCAAGTAACACAAAGAGTTAAATGATTGACATCACAATAGAACCAACTGAAATTTAAAACAAATAATAACTGTGTGGCATTGTGGAGTAAAGCACTGGACCGCAAGGTCAGCTGAACAAGGTCAGAGGTTCAAACTCCTTGGAAACCCTGTACAGGGTCACTATGAGTAGAAACCGAATCGACAACACTTAACAACACAAGCACTGTGCTCCAAAAATTTGAAAACCTAAAGAAAATGGACAAATTTCTAGAACTATTCACCTACTTAAAAGTGCACATACTGAGGTAGGGGAAAAAAACAGATCAAATCATTATAAAAAGGAAAGAAAGAAAAGGAGGGAGGGAAGGAAGGAAGGAAAGAAAGCCCAACTCCCATCAATACATCAAAAAAAGAAAAACCACCAAGGCCCAGGAGGCTTCCGTGGAGAAGTCTACCAAATATTCTGAGAAGAGCTAATGCCAATTCTACTTTTAAAATTCCAGAACACAGAAAAAGTTGGTATACTCCTAAACTGGAGTCCTGGTGTACCACTGTGGAATAAAGCACTGGATGGTAAAGTCAGTCTGAATCATAAGGTTGGTGATTCAAACTCACCAGCTGCTCCTTATACAGGGCCCCTATGACTCACAACAGACTCAACAGCACTTGAACAAGAACTCAAAAGCTCATTTTCTGTAGTAAACATAACCCTGATTCCAAAGCCAAGCAAAAACAAGATTAAAAAAGAAAATTACAATATCCCTGATGAACACAATGTAAAAATTTCAACAAAATCAGAGCCAATAGATTCCAACCCATATAAAAAATGTAATGATACATCACAACCAAGTGGAATTTGTATCTGGTATGCAAAAGTCAGTCTGAACAGCAAGGTCAGCAGTTCAAACTCAGCAGCTGCTCCTCAGAACACCTATGCAGGGTCTCTATGGGTAGGAACCTCTCTAGGGCACTTAACAACAACATGTAAGAATGGTTCAACATTAGAAAAACAAAACAATTCACTATGTAAGTGAAACAAAGGAAAACAATTACAAGATGTCAATAGATGCAGAAAAGGCATTTTGATAAAATAGAAAACCCTTTCCTGAATTGGAAAAAAAAAATCAGCGAAACAGGAAAAGAAAGGAAATTTTCCCTATATTGAGGACAAATACACAAAACCAATAGTCAAAATTATTCTCAACAGAGCAACTAAAAGCATGCCCCTTGGGAATTGAATTAAACAAGGCTGCCCTCTATCACCATTCCTATTCAACAATGTATTGAAAGTCCTAGCCAGGATAATAAAGCAAGAAAGGGAAATAAAAGCATCCAAATTGGTAAGGAAGAAGCAAAATGATTCCTATTTGAAGATCATTGTTGTTGTTGTTGTTAAGTGCCATCGAGTTGATTCCAACCCATAGCGACCCTATATAGGGTTTTCAAGGAGAAGCTAGTGAGCTTGAACCGTCGACCTTGCAATTCAAAGGACTTTGCAGTCTGACGCATTAGTCCAGTGAAGATACGATCCTATGAATAGAAAATCCCAGAGACTCAAGTAAGAAAAGCTACTAAAAATAATTCAAAGATTTAGCAAAGCTGCAGGGTACAAGATAAATATTTTAAAATTCACTTCATGAGCTGGACTGTAAAATCCATTTGAACTGCAAGGTTGGCAGTTCAAACTCACCAGCTGCTACTTGGAAACACTTGGATCACTATGAGTCGGAACTGACTTGATAGCACTTAACAACAACAACAACAATAAATACAGCTATATTCCACCACTTGTCTGTCAGTTTGTCGTATTGTGGTGGCTTGTGCGTTGCTGTGATGCTGAAAGCTACGCTGGTGGTATTTTAAATACTAGCAGGGTCAGCCAGGCAGAGCTTCCAAACTAAGACAGACTAGGAAGGAGGAGAGGTGAACTACTTCTGAATGTTTAGCCATTGAAAACAGCACAATACTGTCAAATATAATGTCAGAAGTTGAAAACATTATGAATCGGACAAAAATATTATCTGCTACAATGCTGGAAGATGGGCCTCTCAGCTTGCTAGGCACTCAAAATATGACTGGGGAAGAGCTACCTCCTCAAAGTAGAGCTGACCATGACAACGCAATGGAGTAAAACTTTTCAGGACCTTCATTTGCTGATGGGGCACAACTCAAAAAATGAGGAAAAATGGCTGCAAACATTCATTAATATCTGGAACATGTAACGTATGAGGTATAAATCTTCCAAAAATTGTCAGTTGACAAAAATAAAATGGAATGCATAAAGATCAGTATCTTAAGCAATAGTGAGCTGAACTGGATCAGTATTGACAAATGTGAATTTGACAATCATAGTTTACTATTCTGGGAATGACAAATTTAAAAGGAATACAGTAACATTCATCATCAAAAAGAACATTTCAATATTTTTAAGTGCAACACTGTCTGGGATACGATAAATATCCCATATACCTACAAGGAACACCAGGAGTCCTGGTATGGCACTGTAGAATAAAGCACTGGACCTTACAGTCAGTTTGAACGGTAAGGCCCGCAGTTCAAACCCATCTGCTAGTCCTCGAAAACCCTGCACAGGGTCACGTATGAGTTGGAACCAACTCGACGGCACTTAACATAACAATAAGCAATACCAGTTCATACAATTATTAAATTTTACTTAGCCAACTAAAGCCAGTGATGATGAAACTGAAAAATTCAATCAACTTTTTCAGTCTGAAATTTAATTACTGATGATTGGAATGCAAAGGTTAGAAACAAAGAGGAAAGCTCCGTAGTTGAAAAATACGGTGTGGGTTATAGAAATGAAACTAGAGATGGCATGATAGAATTTTTCAAGACCAAGGATTTATTCATTGCAAATACCTTTTTTAAAACAAAAAAGGTAGAAAGAACAAGGCAGACCCGTGGAATTGCTGCCAGGTCTGCTCTTGGCCCACACCCAGCGTCTGTCACCATCGCCACAGCCACGGGTGTGCCAGTGGAGACCAACTCCACTGAAGACCGGCACACCTTCCTGAAGCAGGGCCAGACCTGCGTGGTGCACTACACTGTAAAAGATGCTTGAAGACAGAAAGAAATTTGATTCCTCCCGGGACAGAAACAAGTCCTTTAAAAGTTTATACTGGACAAGCAGGAGGTGACCCAAGGCTGGGAAGAAGGGTTGCCCAGATGAGTGTGGATCAGAGAACCAAACTGACCATCTCCCAAGACTATGCTTATGATGCCACTGGGGACCTAGGCACCATCCCACTAAACACCTCTCATCTTTGACATGTTGTTGTTGTTGTTGTGAAGTGCCGTCGAGTCGGTTACGACCCATAGCGACCCTGTACAGGGTTTCCAAGGGTGTAAATCTTTACGGGAGTAGAAAGCCTCATCTTTCTCCCGCGGAGCGGCTGGTAGTTTCGAACCGCTGACCTTAAGGTTCGCAGCCCGATTCGTAACCACTACGGGAATAACAAGAATGGCCTCCTCCCTTAGCTCCCTGTTCTTCTATCTGCCACCTCCAGACACCTGCACGTGATTCCATAAGGAGCTTTCCCCAACATTCCGTCACACTCTCTATATAAACATAGACCCTGACTGCATGTGTTCTGTCACTCACCTTTGCTTCTGACACTTATGTTTCCTTTTCCCCTTTCTCCCCAAATGTTTGGTGATTTAAAATACATGCAATCCACCTCAAATTACTTATTTTATTATTTCGTCCTGGTTTTGGGGTAAAGTTTCAGTCTTTTGGATCTAGGTTTCCAATTAAGCATATGATCCAGTATTAAAACCAAATTTGATTCAACAAAAATGGGTGAACTTTAGAATAGGAATTGGTGTGGGGTAGGAGGACGGTACAAGAAACTTTATTCTATTTTTGGGGGATGAAATTTTTATTATATATTAAACATTTCTGCTGCTGCACCACAAAGCCATAGCAGATATAAGGCATTGAGGGCTGAATTTTTCTCCAAGTTGAGAGATGTCCTTGGGCTGAATTCAAAGCTATACCCCAAACTAAATGAAGTTGGAAAATGGAGAGCCTTTGTATCCACCAGCCCCACTCACCTTCACCTTAAACCTTCTGCCTTTCGAAAGCAGATTGTTTCCACTGTGGTATTAGACACTACAGAGCCTAACAGGAACCTCTAAAGGCTTCCTGGATAGCCTGGCTTGTTTTGTTTGGTTTTGGTTTTGCCATCTAATGGTTTTTCTAATGAATTTTCAGAACTTTGTGTAATTTTATAACTATCAAAACTCCACCACTTCCCAAATTGAAGATGCTGTTTATAGGCATTTAACACCCAGGGAAAAAGCCATCATGACAAATCCTTGAGTGCTCTCTAAGAAAATGATGGTGATCATCTCAATTTCAGCATCTATACTTTCTGAAGTTCAGATCCCCCTGCTGATCTCAAAGGTTTTCCTTCAGTGGTTCAAGCTCCCCAGTTGCTCCTGGAAAACCCTATATAAGGTCTCTAGAAGTCAGAACTAACTCAACAGCACTTAACAACAGCAACCCACCCCTTTGCTGTCCCGTGTAGTGATTTGGTAGAGAAGTTGTTGCTGCCACACTTCTCCTATCTTCTGCACCACATACAAATTTCAAGTTTTATTATTGCAATAAAAGTGCTTTATGCTGGCTTTTCTCAAAAGAAAAACAAAAAACATAAAAGGTGATTATACACATGGACCTCACCAGATAGAATACACAGGAATCAAATTATGGCATCTGTGGTAAAACACAGTAGAAAAATCTCAATATCATCAGCCAAAACAAGGCTAGAAGCTGACTGGAACAGACCACCAATTTCCCACATGCAAGCTGAAGGTGGAGAAAATAAAAAATCCACATGAGCCAAAAGATGACCTTGAACATATCCCACCCACCTGAATTTAGACACCTTCTGAAAAAAAGATTTTATGCATTGGACACAAGACTGAAGACCAAAGAGCTATGGGATGACATCCAGAATTTCACACAGGAAGAAAGCGAAAGGTCATTTAAAAGGGAGGAAAAAAAGAAAAGAACAAAATGGATGCCAGAAGAGACTCAAACTTCAGCATACATCAGAATCAGCTACCTTGTGAACTTATTTTTAAAATGCAGCTTTGTGAGCCTCATTCTAGAAGGGCAGGAATCAGAAATTGCATTTTTAATAAGCACCCCCAAGTAATTCTGATGCAGGAAGCTGGAGAGTTCACCTTCAGAAATACTAGTTGAGCATTCGTCTCCTTTTGCTTGAAATTGTGGCACGATCAAGATATTTGGAACAATAACCTGCTCAGTAGGTGACCCATTTGCCTTCCTTTTCTGATTGTTTTAATCAGCATAATCTAAAAAACACAGTAGCTCTGCATATTATGGCATAGTCTTATAGGATGGTTACTATCATGTTGTAATAATATTAACAAAATGAAGACTCTTAAGCTAAAAAAGATAGTAAGTAGGCTAAAAAAAAAGATAGTAAGTGGGCCTCAGAGTGCCAGTTAGGCTTTAATTTATCTATGAAAACCATTCCCTTATTGGGCACTGTTTCATTATGTTGTGCATAAGGTCACTATGTGTCAGAACCAACTGGAGGGCACCTAACACCCCTTACACAGGCGCTGTACTTCAGTAGTACTTCTCTAGGAGCCCTGGTGGTGCAGTGATTAAAGAGTCTGACTGCTAACCAAAAAGGTGGGTGGTTTTAACCCACCAGCTTCTCTGTGAGGGAAAGATGTGGCAGTCTGTTTCTACAAAGATTTACAGCCTTAGAAACCCTATGAGGCAGTTCTACCTTGTCCTATAGGGTCACTATGAATCAGAATTGACTCAACAGCAAGGATTTCTGTTTTGTTTGCTTGCTTGTTTTTAGTACTTTTCTCTTTCAACTGCCAAAAAAAAATCCCTTCTACCACCTATACTTTATTAAAGGAGCTCTGGTAGTGTAGTGGTTACGAATTGGGCTGCGAACCCCAAGGTCAGCAGTTCGAAACTACCAGCTGTTCCGCGGAAGAAAGATGAGGCTTTCTGACTCCACGGCACCTAACAACAACATACTTTATTAATCACCTTATCTCATAAATCCATGGGAAAACAGAAGCAATCAGAAAGGAAACTCCCTTGTCCTCCCACCAACAAATCTACCAGCTTATCTGCAACTATGAAGAGCTCTGGTAGCATAGTGGTTACGAGTCAGGCTGCCAACCTCAAGCAGTTCGAAACTACCAGCAGTTCCGCGGGGGAAAGATGAGGCGTTCTGCTCCCGTACAGATTTACAGCCTTAGAAACCCTGTGCAGGGTCGCTATGAGTCAGAATAGACTCCACGGTACTTAACAACAACAACAACATATGCAACTATACAGGACTCTGTCTTCTCTACTGTTAACAAAAGATGCCATGTCCTTACCACTATCTAAGGCCAACCCCCACCATGTACTTTATATCTCATCCCCTCCAGCCTTTTCAAGGATTTTACTCCTGCAGTTTTCCACTTGGTGCTGCACCACTGTTTCCTCTCTCATGTAGCATTAATTCTACTCTCCCTAGATCCCATGTCCCCCAGTTTTCTATTTCTAGCCTTGAACTCTCCACTAGATTCCAACTGTTTACTTATTATCTTGAAATATTCACTAAGTATTTAAAACATAACATGGCCAACACAATTATTTGTTTCATCCCTCAATCCTGCTGTTGTCCTAATTTTACTAATCTCAATGATATCATCCAGCAACACTAACCATCCTTGATTTCTCCTCTTTCCCTTACCTCCCACATCAAATCCATCAACAAGGCCTGTTAGCTTTACCTCTGTATTTCCTGTAATCTAAGAATTATATGTATTTGTAGGAATGTAAAAAAAAAAAAAAAAATAGCACTACCAATTAAACTACAACTTGACATCAAATAAATTGCATCCCAATCTTGGAAATGTAAAAACATGAAAAAATCTCAGAACTGATAGCTACTATATATCCTTTTCCTCTCCCCTCCAATCCTACAGAATCTCAAGTTATGAGAGGCTTTTGCCTACCAGGTCTCATTTACTAAGTAAGAAATTTCTCCATTTAAAAAGTAAATTAAAAAAAAAAAAGTAAATTATACATATATACTTCTCTATGTGAAGATCTGAGGAAAAGTCAGTCTGATATGAATGTAAAAAAAATAAAACAACTAAAAATTCTACCTGCATTAATGAAAATACAGAGCTCAGATCACAGGAAGTAATAGCCCCAACTTGCAGCTAGGATGGGTGTAGAAGCCGGCAGGTTGTTGACTAGCCTCAAGGACTAATCTCCAAACAGAAGTCCAGGAATTCAGTTTTACCAGTTTTTCATCAAATCTTAAAAGATAGTGACTCTTATTAACTAAATTCACAAGGAATTAAAAAGAAACAAGAGTGTCGTTCACCTCTAGGGATGCCAATTATCTGTCCTGGGCACTCCCTATTTGGGGGCAAGTGAATGAGGGTCAGAGAGAACTACAATTTTATTTTTGCCATGTTTTACATACACAGTGACATTGATTATATTCTTAGATTGTACAATCATTCTCACACTCCTTAATGAGGGAGTTATTTTCCCCTCATTAACATAAACTCACTGCCCCCCCACCCCCAGGCTCCTATGTAACCCTTTGAGCTGCAGTTGTCAATCTGATCCCATGTATTAGTTTTATAAAGAGCCCAATGCTCAAGGCAAACCTTTTTTTTAACTAGTTAAATTAAATTACTGTTCAGTTTTAAGACAACTTCAGGGGATAATTTTTGTTTTAAGATTTAGAGCTTATCTCGACTTTTTACATTTTTGAACACAAATATTAATTTTTAACTGAATGCTGCAAGAAACATCTTTGTATGTTTAATTCTTTCAATAAGTTGAATTTTCCTTAAGACGGATTCCCAAAAGCATGCTCTTAGAATTGTTAGGTACCAGTCATGTCAATTTCCAACTCATAGCAATCTCACATGACAGAACAGAACTATTCCATAAGGTTTTCCAGGCTGCAATCTTTACAGGAGGATAGCACCAGGTCTTTCTCTCATGGAGCTGTTGAGTGGGTTCAGATCATCAATTTTTTCAGTTAGCAGACCATTTACACCACCAGGGTTCCTTGACAGCTCTTGCAAAGCCAACCAACACCAAACCCACTGACATGTAGTCAAGTCCAAGTCATAGCAACCCTGTACAGGGCAGAGTAGAACTGCTTCTTAGAATTTCTGATACAGTAAATATTTATGGGAGCAGACAGTCTCATCTTTCTCCTGCAAAGCATATGGTGGGTTTGAACCACCAACCTTGTAGTTAGCAGCCCAACACTTAGGCCACACCATCACCAGAGCTCCTTATAGCTCTTCAGACATTTACTTAATTGTTTTCAAGGGTTGTATCAGTTTACCATATCACCAACATCGTATGATTAAATACTTTAAATTTGGTAGTTTAATCAGCAAATAGTTTTTAAGTTAGCACTTCATTTTATTAATTTTTAAGATGTATGTTTTATGTTTGCCTCATTTTTTTATTAATCACCTACCCAATTTTAATGACTATCATGAAATGTTTACCAAACGTTTTGTGACTAACAATAAAAAACAATGAAATGGGGAGTGAGGAACATTTTGTCCTTGTTCCTCCTCATACTCCCCAGAGATAAGCAATGTAACATATTCTACTAGAAAATTTTTAAGCGTAAGCATGTATGGTAGCTTAGCGGTTACGAATCAGGCTGTGAACCGCAAGGTCAGCAGTTTAAAACTACCAGCTGTTCCGCAGGAGAAAGATGAGGCTTTCTGCTTCCGTAAAGAGTTACAGCCTCAGAAACCCTGTATAGGGTCGCTATGAGTCAAAACCGACTCCACGGCACATCACCACTACCACCACCATGTATGCCAGCAAAAATCAAAAGTAAACATTTTCTCCTTTCTTTACAAATGCTATTATGCTATATAGACTATCCTGCTTTCTCCCTATTTCCAGTCTACCCACCTTCCCACTCTTTCAACTTTGTCCTTATTATTGCTTTTTTTATTTTGAAAGATTGACTATTCCATTCTTCATAGAAGTATGCTAGAGTTGTTGTCCCCCCTAAATACCTATCTACTATTTAGCTAAAAGTTGGACCATAAGGATGAATTCCTTTCCAGACCTGAAGGTTGGTCAGGGGCCACAGTCTCAAGTTCCTCCCATCTCTTTCTGACCAGTAAGCCTGGTTTTGTTTTTGTTTTTAATCATTTTGAGTCCTGTTTCACATATTCTGCTGCTCTATCTGGGACTTTATAATGTGATCCTTCCCTTTCAGAACAGTTAGTAGTGGTAGCCAGGCACCATCTAGTTCTTCTGGTCTCAGTCTTGGAAACATGCAGTTCTCTCGTCCATTGGACTAACTGATTCCAAGCCTTTCAATTCTTATCATTCTTCTTACTTCTGCACATGGAAAGACCAAAAGCTGCACCTTAAATGGCCGCTCATGAGTTTTTAAGCTCTTACAAAACTTTTTGAAGTCCCCTCACATATCTTAGTAGTCTTTCCATTATCAGTATACATAACTCTCACATTTTTTTAAATGAACCATAATTTATTCAACTAGGCCCTGAGGACATTTAAGTTCCTTCCAAATTTTTGCTATTACAAACAATATTGCAAACAATGTCCTTATACATTGGTTATGTAATGGTATATTCTGTGTACTGGTGTGAATCTAGGAATAATTAAATCAAATACCCTTCTTCCACAGAAAAGTATAAAACCCAAAAAAGCCTAGATACAGAGTCCTGGTGTGATGCTGAAGGATAAGCACTGGACCACAAATTCGGTTTAAACTGAAGGGTCGGTGGTTCAAATTCACTAGCCACTCCTTGGAAATTCTATGCAGGATCGCTGAGTCAAAACAGACTCAAAGGCCCTTAACAACAATATAATTAAAAGCTGAATAAATTTTAATGTCTATGTATGTATTTGTATTTCTTTCCCTGAGAATCCATTGCCTTTGTACTGATTTTGACTCATAGTGACCCTAAAGGACAGAGTAGAACTGCCCCTATAGTGTTTCCAAAGTTGTAAATCTTTATGAAAGCAGACTGCCACATCTTTCTTCTATAGAGTGGGTTAGTCTGTTTGAACTGCTACTTTTCAGTTAACAAGCAAATGCTTAACCACTGCATGACCAAGTCTCCTGAGAACTATCTCTTGTACTTTTTCTATTGGTTTATTCACCGTTATCTAAGTTCTTTGTAGACTAAGGAAACTAGCTTTTTATCATAAGTAATACAAACATTTCTCCAGGTTTTTAAAAATAATTTTTATGCTTTTGGGCTTGATATCAAACTTAGACCTTTCCCATTCCAATATTATTGAGAAAAAAAATCCATCTATGGTTTCTTCTAGTATTCATACTGTTTTTTATTATTTAATATTTGATCTATGTATAATTTATTGATATAAGGAATGATAAGAATCCAACTTTTATTTTTTCCAGAGTCAATTGTTCTCAAATTATGTTGAGTAATCACCCATCTTTTCCCTACTGATTTGAATTGTTTATATCGTAAAATACATTTTCATACATATGACTCTATTTCAGACTCTATTCTGCAGGAGCTCTGTGGCTCTGCAGTGAACACTGGACTGCATACTACAAGGTCAGCAGTTCGAGCCCACCAGCTGCTACACGGAAGAAGATGAATCTTTCTGCTCCTGAAAGATTGACAGCCTCAGAAATCCTATACAGGACTGATACAAGTCGGAACCAACTTGGCAAAATTCCAGAAAAGAAAAGATTTACAGGAAACAAAATACTTTTCCTAAAATATCTGAGTTACCATACCCACTCAATGCCACTGAGTCAATTCTGACTCATAGGGGCCCTATATAAGGTTTTTAAGACTATAAATCTTTACAGGAGCAGACAGACAGCCTTATTTTTCTCCCTTGGGGCAGCAGTTGGATTTGAACCGCCAACCTTTCAGTTAGAAGTATATCCCACAGCATCACCAGGGATGTGGCGCTGTAGGATAAGCACAGGACTGCTAACCTCACAAGGTCTGCGGTTCAAACCTACCAGTCACTCCTCAAAAACCCTATATAGGGTTCACTATGAATAGGAACCAACTCGATGGTTATAAAACAACAGGTTATACACTCTGCAGTTATTTCTAAGTGAAATAAACATATATGCTTTGAGAAAGTTGTTTTGCCAACAGAATAGGATTCGACAAAGGGGAAATGGAACTTTTCATATCTCACCGGTTCTCATACTGGATATGCGATCCACTAGCTTCTTCTTCTTTGGACATTTCCATGTCTGTAGTCAAGACAAAGACATACTTGCTTAAAAAAAACTAGAACCCAAAATCAGTTAGAACATTTCTACATTTTGCATTTATCTTTGAGCAGCTACTTCACTCTAATTTAAAGTCTAAACTTGGCTTTTGTTCAAGTTGCTAAGTGCTGTGGAGTCAGTTCCATAAAAACTCATAGCGACTCTGTATAGTACAGGGTTTCCGAAGAGCTGCTTGTGAGTTTGAATCGCCGACCTTGAGGTTCAAACCAGCCTTGCAGTCCAGCGCATTATCCGCAGCGCCACACCAGGACTTTGCTTTAGGAAATAAGCATTATATAAATGTGTTTTGTTGCAGAATTTTCCTGGCTGGAGAAAACTAGTGACCCATCATCCCACTTTATCTCAAGGTTTTTTGCAGATCAGAAAGTCCAAAGAATACTGCACCCCCTGATGTTGTCACCTCAAATCAACCAAGGGGGTATGCAAGAAAATCATTTATTAGACCCTAGCTAAATTTCCTCACTAAAGGAGCTCTGGTATCGTAGTGGTTAGGAATCGGGCTGCTAACATCAAGGTCGGCAGTTCGAAACTACCAGCTAGTCCGCGGGGGGGTGGGGGTAGGGTCAAAGATGAGGCTTTCTGCTCCCATAAAGATTTACAGCCTCGGAAACCTGTGCAGGGTCACTATGAGTCGGAACTGACTCCATGGTACTGAACAACAAACAACATAATGCATTAGGCGCTGGAGGATAAGCACTGGACTGCAAGGTCGGTTTGAACTGCAAGATCGGCAGTTCAAATACACTAGCTGCTACTCGGAAGCCCTATATAGGGTCGCTATGAGCCAGAACCGACTTTGCCGCACTTAACAACTCCTATAATCCCACACCCAAACAAACTTCTACCTCCAACACCCAACCATTCCCACCTCACCCGTCCAAGAGGGTGTTCAACACTCAAGCCTCAGACTCCATTCCCAACATCCTCCGCGTACCCCCTATTCCCCTCCTCCAGCCAATATTCCACCAATCCCCGCCCTCCCCACCATATCTCCTAGACCTCCACACTCCTGCTCACGCTTCCCACGAGCGTTTTCTACCAATCAGATTTCCATCCCCCCTCCCCCAACACATCCGTCACCACCCCCCAACTCTACGTCTGTGCGTTTCCCATCAGTCTCCCACCAATAGAACTTCTACCCCTCACCCCCTCACATCTTAAACCTCCTACTCTCCCACCACCATCTTATCCC
>NW_006408636.1:9261908-9271204 GCF_000296735.1 Chrysochloris asiatica | reverse complement strand
GTTTTCCACCACCATTCTCGATGTCTCTAAAGCTTCCATCCACATTACACTTGTGTCTACATCCCCCTACTCCCACTTGCCACCCCAGCCAGTTTCCCACAGTTCAGGCTTTGACTTCCCCCAACTAAACCCACCTCTCGCTCCCCCAGCCCCTTCCTCTAGTCCTCTACACCCTGCGGAAATTCCACAGACCAGATCTCCCCCCCCCCTTCACTTACCATCCCCAGCCAGTCTTCCACCAGATCAGAGCTCAATCCCCAACCTCCACCCCACTATGTATACTTACCGCTTCCAGCCAATCTTCCACAGCTCTGGCTTCAAATCCCTACACGCCACCATCGCCATCACTGCAGCCGCCATAGCCGCAGACACCATCGCCTCCTCCCCCCACCAATGCCTCCAAGGGATCTTCATCTTCACCTGCCCAGTCCTTACACACGCATTACTAACAAGCCTCCTTCTCCCAAAAAACGTTAAGTGTAAACAGTTCAAAATATTTCACCCGAGTCTCAGTCCCAAGGTTCATGGCCAGAGCCCATGCCATATGATGGCAACCTTGATTTTAAATATCAAATCTGCTCAACCATAACGTTCAAGATTGTTCACTTTAAGTACCCAGCTCATCCCCAGTCACCTACCTCCTTCTGCTGCATTCAACTTCTGCACCTCCTTTCCCTTCTTCCACGTTTTCCTCATCTCAGACTCAAGTGTTCTAAGTAGCTGAGAGACTGCGCAACTGAGAAAGACGCCAGGCACCGGACCTTTTATAGAGCTTGAGAAGCAACAGGAAGTAGACACTGAAGTACTCCCGCCTTCATATTATTACCCACCTATCACAATGTGATCACGAGGCAAATTTAAACTCCCATACTATGAACTTAAATTTGGCGCCTATATGCATTTCCGGAATCAGATGTGTATCACTTTCAGGGCTTATGGCGTATTTGTACTGAAAATGCTGTTTCATACAGAGCTCAAGAACCTGAGCTAGTTTCTGTAAAAAAAAAAAAAAGTGCCCAAATTAACTTTTTGAGTGACAGGAAAAATTTGATTTATTCTCCCTAACATAGTTTTATCCTTTTGAGACTTGATTAAGCAGACCCTGTTCCTTGCTTCAATTGTCCAAACTTGTTTGCCTGTCCTTCAAACTACTATGAGCTAATGGGAGAGGGACACCGAGACCCCTAGATAAGAGCAAGGCAACAATCAAACAGTGTCAACCACAAGGTTTGCTTTTAGAACCCTCCAAAGGTGGCTGCAGGGAGGATTGGAGAATGCTATCCTTGGAGATAAAGAGGAGGTGGTTACTTTAGAGCCTTTTGGCACTGTTTCCAAACACACACACACACACACACAAAGGGAACGGCAATGCTCCTCAGATTGTGCCTGATTTGGGGCGTTTCCCCCCCACCCCCGGCAGTCACTCACACATTTCATAATTTAAGCACCCCTGTATTTGACAATATTTATGTCATGCTAGGTACCGATCCAGGAGTCTTGGTGTGCAACTGTGGGTTAACGCGCTGGACTGCACGGTCAGCGGTTCAGGCTCATCAGCCGCTCCTCAGAAAGCCAAAACAGACTCTCTATGAATTGGGACTGTCTCAATGATATAACAACAGGTACAGCTCCAAGTGTTCTATGTAGATTTGTGTGGCACTGGTAGGGTAAGCACTGGGCTGCAAGGTCGGCGGTTGGAACCCACCAGCCGCTCCTTGGAAACCCTATGTTGTTGTTAAATGCCATCAAGTCAATTCCAACCAATAGCGACCCTGTATAAGGTTTCCAAGGCGCGAATAGTTGAGTTTGAACCGCCAACCTTGCAGTTTATACAGACTTTGCAGTCCAGTACATTAAACCACAGTGCCACACTAGGGGTCCTGGAAAGCCTATACAGGATCGCTATTTGTCAGAACTCGTTCAAAGGCACTTAAACAATTCATTGTAATTAACACTTCAACAAGTAGGTAGTTAAAGCAGTCTTATTTTAGAGCTCATCACTAGAAAAGTGGCAAAAGTTGAAACTAACATCACTAGCTTCAAAACCCAAGATCTTGACCACCAAGCTGCCTATATATGTATTTCCTGGGGAACTGGATATTATTGTCATCCAGTCTGACCTGTATAGGGTTCCTGAGGGAACCTCGGGATTTGAACCACTGATCTTGTGGTTCACAGTCCAGTGCTTATTTTACAGCACCACACCAGGAGTCCTAAACTTATCTCTATGACAAATTTACAAATTAACCGTTACAAGTCTGTTTCCACATATATAAAATTAGAATACAAAACTGTCTCCAAAATCTGTAAAGAACCCAAACATTAGTTTTAATTTAGAGGTAACAAGCTTTAAGTAGCAGAGTAGATTAGGATTGGAGTGGAATCTTAAAAACAGGCAATCCAGAAGTTACACAAAGCAGCTCCTTTAGATTGAAGACAGAAGCTGAAATAGACTGGAAATAACTGACGCAGATTTTTAAATAAGAGTAGAGGTAAGCCCATGCTATTTTCAATCACCTCATATGTATGTGAAAGTTGGATAATGAATAAGGATGATCAGAGAAGAGTCAGTGTATTTTAATTGTGATTGGCGAACAATACTGAAAGTACCATGGACTGCTAGAACAAACAAATCTCTTTTGGAAGGCCAAAACATCCTTACAAGTGGGGATGGACAGACTTTGTCTTTTGTACTTCGGATATGTGGTCAGGAGGGACCAGTCCCTGGAGAAGGACATCATGTTTGGTAAAGTGGAGGGTCAACAAATAGAGGAAGACCCCCAATGAGATGGATTGCCACAATGAGAGCAATAGTGGGCTCAAACTTAACAGCTATGAGGATGATGCAGTACTGGGCACTGTTTCGTTCTGTTGTGCACAGGGATACTCTGAGTTGGAACTGACTCAACGGCACCTAACAATAACAGCAACAACATTAATTCGGAGTTTAGATGAATAAAAGCTGTGAGTCCATGTAAATACTCTGTCATAGACAAGTAGGAATACCCATTCCATAAATCATGGAGTATGCCAACCAAAGTATTAGATTAAAAATAAAACAACAAACCATGAATATTTGTTGATATAAAATATTATGAAACTGAAGTTAAACTGTGTAACTTTCAAATGTGGTAAAATAAACTTAATAAGTTATTGTCATGTAAAAAAAAGAAAGAGTACAGGTAAGATCTCTTATGAGTAGATCTTAAGAAAGAACACCTTTCTTCTCACCCATCTATTAGGAAACAAACACTAATCCATATTAAGGTTTTAAGGACCACAATCCACAGAAGTTGAAAAGTAAATCACCTAAAGATTTTTTTTAAATTTCCACCAAATAATAGTTCGGCTTAACTAGTAAAAAATGTCTCCTTTCAGCATTATGCACTTTTAGGAACTATCTATATGGGATCCAACTGACCCCAGTAATTCTAAAGATTAGATAGGAAGCTAACAGGGGCTATGAATTTAAGTTAAACGAGGAGGAACAACTCAGAAAAGAGTGAGAATGGTTGCACAACTTGAAGAGTAACCAATGTCACTGAACTGTACATATAGAAACTGTTAAATTGGTGGATGCTTTGGCTATATATATTCTCAACATCAAAAAAACATTAAAAAAGTGTTTCCCCATTTACTCTGAGAAAACAGGCAAATCTGTTCTGATCTGATGCACTGATATGGAGATGGAGGATATCTATGAATGAGTTCAATCAACCATACAGCAGAACAAAAATAATTTAGCACCAAGAGCCAAGCAAAGAATAATCCACATTAAGAATGGACAACAAGTGTGAATGAAGCTACCGTCATCAAAAGCAAAAGAATTGAACAAGTAGGAATGGGCATGGTAGGAGTAACATGTTTTGCTTTCTTAATGGATCATATACTAAGCCCATGCCCCACCATACTATACTAAGAAAGCAGTATCATAACTGTAGTAGGACATTGTAGTCCTTTCCCGTTTTTGGAGCTGTGCAAATGTAGGTATTTCATCACTGTATGACTCTATTGTTCTATCCAACATTTAATACCAGAATACAAAATACATTAAGCCATATTAAGGGGAAATCATTCATTTATTGTTTAAAGATTGCAAGACAACATCTGGATTTCTGTAGCACAATTTATGTTTTACTTTTTTGATAAAGCACTGTATAATTAGAGGGGGGGAACAAACAATTTCCAGTAATACCTATATCTCTATTCAGAATTAAGTCTTCCACAGACATGTTACCTGGAAACAAAAGCCTGTTACAATAAGCAAAGCTTCAACCACAGCAGCTACTTTTCGTGCCAGGAAAAAGTTCGTCCCTAAAGAAGGAATGATGTGCTAAGTAAAATGGCTGTAAGGTCACACAGCCTTGAGGGCACTGGAAGTATATAATTCAATCCCACATTATGTAGTTTGTTGAGCATCAATCATCAGTTTATCTGCAACCATGCTGGCAACCTTGAACGTAGAATAATAGATAACTGATTTTCCAACCAGGTAAAAAATAAATTAATAAACCCCCTACACTGATGTTTCTTGATTTATATTGTCAAAAACTACAGAGTTCACATAACCAATCCTGTTGAAGAATTACATTTGAGAGTTCTTACTCAGATTTGGTCAGCAGTAAGAATCTTTCAGAAATTCAAGTTCTTAATGATCAATAACTTGTCAGCTAAGATACATTCAGGCATCAGCTGCAACTACAGAATAGGTGCACTGCCTCAGTACTTTGGAAAGACATCATAATTTACAACACTACTAGCAGACAAAAAAATCTGTTACTGGATAGCATAAGTGCAGTACAGCGAGACAAAACAAATATTCATATTCTGGCTTGTTCACATCTCAAGCCCTTGACACTTAGTTGAAATTCAATTAATTTTATTCCTATGGTTTGTATTTTTTTTTAATACCAAGCGCTCAAGCTCCAAACCAAGTAGCAATGCAGTTAGCTACTACTGAGGCTGAATTCATACAGACTTCAAGATCAAGTCCAGAAAGAGAGTTATATAATAATACCCTAGAAGATCTGAAAAATAATTACTTGTATACACAGATGGTCCTTCAGAGCATTTTACCTACATGTTTTTAGCTAACATGTTTTTTAATGAAAGTTATTTAATGTATTGGAGATAACTATGACTTACTGATCAAATATTTGAATACTTATACTTACCTGGGATTTCATTTCTGCTGAAAGAAATAGGAAGAACATGACTCACTTTAAAAAATAAACTTTAGAAAGGAAGGTAAAAATCTTAATCACACACTATCACTTTTGGAAGCAGCATAGAAGGGGCAGTCAAAGGTAAAACACTGGTGGAATGGGTCAAAACTAGGCACACACACACACACACACACACACACACACAGGCTATAGTATCATCAATGACAGTACCACAATTATGTCCTTCACAATTAATAATCAATCCTAAGAATTTTCATTTGGCACCGGATGGTATGTTTAAGAAAAACACTCTGAGGTGTTTTGAATCAAATTCGTTTTGTTAGCTCAATTACAAGAGAAAATTTAAATGGGGAGAGAGTAAGAAGGAAATGAAAAATGGGCCAGGAAAAAAATTTGAGTCATCATCTAAACCAACAAAGCACTGATAGCCCCCAAATTAGGTCAGACACCAAAATTACTGATATAGGCTCAAGTGGTTTATAAAACCTATAAAAAGACTACACCAGCAAAGTCCCCATTATTCTGTATAGTTCAGACACTAAGACAAGGAGCAACATTTTAGCTTAAAACCTTATCTCAAGAAAATCATGTACACTCCACGTGAATAAAAATATACCTGAAACCAAACACATCTTTAAAAGTTCCAATACCCAAAATATAAAGAAAAAATTAATTCAGAAGACTCGATCAATCCATGGAATCACAAAATGGCTGGCTGGATAAGCTGTATCTCCCCTCCATACTAACCATCCCATGGAAGACCAAAGGAGATCAGACCTTCCAGACCTATACACCACCTGGTTGCTGCAAAATTCTATGGAGATTCCTTGTGGAACAGTAGTTTTCCATCTCTTGTGTCTCTCCCTATCAAGAAGGAAGCAATTCTGGCTGTGCTATTCTATTATCATTACGTCACCCATCTGCAACATGATACTGTACAGACAAGCAAAAGTATGTTATCTAGTTCCCTTTCCCCCAAAAGGTTGAGGCTCAGGTATAGGGGTTATTCTCCTGGGCATACAGTCTTTATTTAGACGGACTCTGTGACTTCCACAGGCTTAATCATATGATCAGGTTTGTTGCCAGCTGCATAATGCTCCCACATCTGTAGATAGAGCCGTTCTAGTTCCATTGTGTATTGTTTGGTGTTGAACAGAGGACTAGATATTCTCTGCTTCCAGACTTTGCCACGAATTTTCTTAAGGCTGTAAAATAAAAAGAGAGACACTCAGAACTTGATCCCATAAGACCTAGTCACCTTTGAGATGGAATAAATGACCAAATTTCACACTATTATCTTTATGCTAGCACTTATTCTAATCAACAGAAATTATCAGATACACACACACCTCTATAACAAAGGGTTCTAGGAAAAAAACACATGAAAAAAGCCTACAACAAGAAAAACACACTGTGATAAATGCACATAATAAAAGTGCACACAGGGAGTGACAACTGGTAATCCTAACTCTAACCCTAACCCTAATTAGTATTTGGATTTTTTCTGTATAGGCCTTTTTCTGGTTACACATATAAACATGTTAAGTGAAGCATCATTTGCAATAGCAAAGACACAAATATAAGATGGAAGTTTATGAAGATTTCTATGAAATAGGAAAAACTTGAGAGAAAAAATGTAAAATGTCTTTGCCATAATTTTCCACTTGAACCTGAAGTGAGTCTTTTTAGATATTAAACAAGTTGTTTAACACCACTAATATTACAGTTCTGGTCAGAAATCAAGAAAAATGCAACCAGTTCTTCTGAAAACACATGAGAATTCTCTCTATACCCCCATACCCCCCCCCTTCTGAATATATTATGTGTCATGAGATTATTCCTAGATGAATAATGATTTATTATTTTAGAACCAGAGCCAGAATGTCCCTGTCCATTCTTAGAAAGCAACAATTTAAAAAAAAAAAAAGTTGTTGTTTTTTTTGTTTTGTTTTGTTTGCTAGGTCAGAACTAATAAAATGGTTGGCCTTCAATCCAAGCATACCATATTAATGTTACTTTTCAGAGAAAAAATACCACTGTGCTCTATTTAAAAAAAAAAAAAAAAAAATCTGCCTATGTCAACAGGAAATTCAGCAACAAAAAGCAATGGATTACTGATATAAGCCAACTCAAAATTTTCCTATGTAATGAAAAAGCCATTAGAATGCATATTCAGAAGAAGATTCTGATTGTATAAAGTTCTAGAAAGGGAAAACTAATTTTTGGCAAAAAAAATTAAGGACAGCGGGAAAATTCTGGAAGGGAGCCTATATGAGAAGGGGCATGAGAGAACTTTCTGGAGTAAAGAAATGTTCTTTATAGGGATTTAGGTTATAAAGGTATTTTTCAAAACTCAATGAATAGTCTTGGAAACCCTATACAGGGTCTCTATGAGTTAGAACTAACTCAATGGGACTTAACAACAACAACAAAAGTTAATGATAGATATCCATTCTAAAGTATTTAAGGAGAAGAGCACAGAAGCTTTGAAATGTGTCAAATAAGATGAACTGATAGTAAACAAGGAAATAAACAGATAGATATGTGATAAAGCAAGAATATGTTCATGGTAGAATCTAGGTAGTAGGTATACAAGTATTTATTATAAAATTGGAATGTTTCATATTAAAATATCAGAAAAATATCGTATGGAACTCAACTAAGTTCAAAAGGTATGGTAATAAAAAATATAGCAATACTAACAAATTATGTATTACAGTTAACCTCTGGGCTGATTTTTTCTTTATTAATATACAAGGGTGCATAGAAAAATCACTAATCTTTTAATTCCATTTTCCATGAATATTTTGAAGTCTACTCCTTGTATTTTGTATTTTAGAAAGGTGTTTTTGGCTGTATTGTAGTCCATCTTAATCTAACTTGTTTTTGGAAAATAGTAATCAGCCCCTCCCTTCAATGTTTTAAAACTGATTATAAAATTTTGTAGAAAACTTGGAATATCACGTAAGATCATAAAGAAAAAAATTATCATTCATAACCCCATTTTAGTGCCTTTCAAAAATAACTTTTTACTGGGCATATTTTATAGCTTCCGTTTAAAAAAAAACTTATTACAGTATAAGCAACTTTTCTGTCATTAGAAATCAAGAATTTTATTTTTTTTAATACCTACCCAAAAGTTTCACTCATTTTGCTTAGATGTACATAATGTTCAATGAAGAGAAGATTGAAAATAAATGCTAAAATCAGTTGAAGCTTACTATGCACCAAGAACTCTTCTAAGTACTCTACGTGGGAAACCTTTCAATCCTCACAATACCTCTAAAGAGGAGATTCTATTACTAATCTCTGATTTGCAGATGGACAAACCAAAGCACATAAAGATTAATTTGCACATAGTCACAATGCTTGTAAGTGGGAGACTCTGCATTCAAACCTAGAAGTCTAACTGAAAAAAATGTGTTTCTTTAACTTCTGTAATATGCTACTTTTAAAAATAAGACAAAGGGGTGTGAGAGCCCATAATAACCAAAGGACAACAAAATTTCATTTAGGAAAAGACTACTGCTTCCTAGCATGGTTAAAGTATCATTATCTAAACAAAAATCTTCACACATTTTGGGATATTTTGTTGTTGGTAAGTGCAGTCGAGTTGGTTCCAACTCATAATAACTCTGAATAGAGTTTCCAAGGAGCAGCTAGTAAGTTTGCACCACCAACTTTGCAGTTCAAATCGACCTTATGGTTCAATGCCACACCACGACTCCTTTTGGATATTTAAATTACACTTTTTCTTGTGAAGAATTGGAATTATAGGATCAAAATTTGACTTTTGAAGAAGGGTTGCATGCACTAATGTAGGAAAGTGGCAGCAGAACCTCAATGCTCCTCCCTCACTTTAAAAATATTTTCATTATATAATATGGCACATAATGGGTATCCCTCAATGTTATTTTAATTTGCATCTTTACCCATTGCTATGGTTCTAATGTTTCTCCGCTATGCATAGACTATACACATGGACCTCGCCAGATGGAACACACAGAAATCAGATAGACTACATCTGTGGAAAGAGAAGATGGAAAAGCTCCATATCATCAGTGAAGACAAGGCCAGGGGCAGACTGTGGAACAGACCATCAATTGCTGA
>NW_006408636.1:9256299-9260018 GCF_000296735.1 Chrysochloris asiatica | reverse complement strand
GAGGTTGGCCCAGGATCGAACATTGTTTCGTTCTGCTGTGCATAGGGTCGCTATGAGTCGGTTCCGACTCGATGGCACCTGACAACAACAACATGGTTGTAAAGTGGACGTCGAGTCTGTTCCGACTCATAGCAACCCTGGTTGAGTTTGAACTGCTGACTTTGAGGTTCAAATCAACCTCACAGTTCAGTGCATTATACTACAGCCTCACACCAGGACTTAGCTTCTTTACTAGCAAGGGGTTAAGTTTTTCTTGTTAACACTGGTAAATTTTATTTCCGTGACTTGTCTGTCAGTTCCATATTCAACTCTTTATTAAGGATTTAATATTCAAAGATTCAATTTTTATATAGCAAGGGTATTAGTACTTTTACATATGATCTTATTTGCTTTTTCTTTTTAATTCATTTACTCTTTACACGTGGTTGTTGTGCTTACCCTACATCATGACACCAGGGCCCTCTTTACTATGTACTCTTTACATCGTAAAACCTATTGATGATTTCCTTTATGAGACTTTGGAAATTTATTCTCCCAAGAGATAATACAACTAATTCACCTACTTTATTTTATCCTTGTTTTATGATGTCCACTTTAAATATATTTTATGATTTCATTTTATAACAGCCATATCCCAAGTGTCCTTATTTCTTTCATATAACTTGTTCATGGAAAAGTATACTTACTATTCTAGATCAGTTCCCAGTTTCACAGCAATGTCTTCATATTCTTGTCTACTTGTAGCAATAAGCTCAAGACAACCTAAGCAAGTGAGCTGGGAAGCCGCAACCCGAGAAGCAAGAGTCTCTCCTATATTAAGAAAGATAAACGTGTATCTTAGAATGAAAGCAACACATAATTTTATTTATGCATTCACAACAATGCAGATGAGGAGAATGAAACTAATTGTTCAAACTAAAACACGTCTCATTTTCTATCATCTTACTCTAAATGCTGCTTCAGTATGCATAGTTTCACCTGGAATGGTCTCCCAACAAAAGAAATTTTAAAGAACAAGGGTGATTCCAATGATTTTTCAACAACTCACCTGGCATAGTCACCATAGGTGTCCCTGCCCAAAGGACATCCATCCCTGTGGTATGACCATTGCAGAGTGGAGTGTCCAGACAGACATCAGCCAGTTGGCCTCTCCTGACATGTTCCTCTTTAGGAGCAACAGGTGAAAAAATGATACGGTTCTGGGGAAGTCCCATGTTCTGTGCATACTGTTGAATATTAGGTTCTCCCACTGCTGGAAAACGCAACAGCCAGAGCACACTATTGGGAACACGTTTCAGAATCTAAAACAGGGAAAGCAAAACGTAATTATTAATAGCAGACGTGCCCATCATCTCAAGAGAAGCTCCCATAGGTCTTTTTTTTTTTTTTTTTTTTTTCCTCCCCCATTCAGCAGCCTACTGTGAAGTCTCTTCCTCACTAATCAGATCAGCTTAATTATAGGTCCTTCATCTGCTTCGCTGTCCCCAGAGTTTTTGAAGAGAGAGAGAATGATGAGCGAAGACACATAACAAGTTAGTAATTGGTAAAATCTGAAGCAGCTATATCCACTGGGAATTGATATTCGCAGTGGTTTTTGTCAGAGACTGGAATTTTATATTTCAAATGATAAATCCTCCAGTATGACAAATAAAGTTAGCCCACACTTGCCCAAGTTGATCTAGATGAGGATAAAAAGACTTTTTTTCTATAAAAGGTTTAACAGTAAATGTTTATTACTTTGCCACCACATGGACTCTGTCATAACTGTTCAATTCTGTTGCTGTAATATGAAAGGGGAGTCCTGGTTTGGTGCTGAGGGTTAATGCACAGGACTACAAGGTAGGTTTGAACTGCAAGGTCGGTGGTTCACCAGATGTTCCTTGGAAAATATTCCTCAGAAACCCTCGGAACCGACTCAACAGCTCTTTACAACAATGTGAAAGGAGCCACAGAGAATACATAAACACATAGCCATGAATGTGTTCCAATGAAATTTTATTTGCAAAAACAGGCAGTATGCTGGATTTATTAGCCCACAAGCCAATCTGCAGAGCAATGATACAGATCTACATCTCAGATCTCTCACAGATTCACAATCCCTTCTCTGAAAGACAGGTGAATATAAGAACAGATGAATTTCAGATTTCAGAATATTTCAGACTTTTTAAAAAGTAGCACTATGTGTGAGAGAAAGAGTTAACAACCTTGAGGTTGCAATTTCCTGTAAACAGATATATTAATATTTCTGCATCAAAATGTATGAATAGTCATACTAAATGGGATAAATAAAACACTATAAATAGCCTAATATCAGGTAAGCTTTGCTGTCAGACAAATCTGCTGCAAACTTACAAAACAGCTTGTTTTCAGATTTTTGGAGGACTGGAATTGAGTTTTAAGGGATACTAGAACGATACTGATCTCTTCTCTACTGTGTGAGGGTGGTGGTGATGATGGATAGAACATACCATTTAAGCTATATTGAATAAAAACTAGTTATGGATGTAGCAAAGGGGGCGTTGTGGCTCTGTAGGATAAGCACTGAGCTACTAATCACAAAGTCGGTAGTTTGAGCCCACAGGGTGCTACCCAGAAAAAAAGATGAAGTTTTCTACTCTTATAAAAATTTACAGCCTCAGAAAACCTATACAGAGTTCACTATGCATTGGAATCGACTCAACACTTAAAAACAGCATGAATAGCAAAGATAGTAGTTCTACTTATGCAAATTTGTCTATAAACAGACTCATTCCTAGTTATAACTCTATGATACTCTATGATTAACTCTATGTGGCTCCTTTCACATGCAAGAATCTTAAACATAGGTTTGCATGTACATGAAATTCTTTTGCTATTAGTTTAGATCAAGAGTTGGCAAATTACATCCATATGACAAATCTGGTCTGCTGTTTCTGAAAATACAATTTTTATCAGAACACTAACATACTCATTTACTTCTATATTGTCTACAGTATTTTTGTGTTACAATGGTAGCACTGAAACAGTATTGACCACAAAAGCAAAAATATTTGTTATTTGGCCTTTAGAAAATATTTGTAGAATGGAAAAATTCACATGAAATTACAGGAGGTCCCAAATAATCAAAACAATCTGAAAAGGAACAAAGTAGAGCTCAGATTCTCAATTTTAGAATTTATTCCAAGGTTACAGTAAGCAAGACAGTATGGTATTGGTGTAAGAATACAAATATAAACCACTGAAATAGAATGTTGTTACTAAGTACTGTCGAGTTGGTTCCGACCTATAGCAACACTGTAGAGGGTCGCCAAGAAGTGACTTGGTGCACTTAAACCACCGACTTTGTGATTTAAATGACTTGGCATTCCAGCACATTAACCCAGAGTGCCACACCAGAACACCATAAAATAGAATAGAGTCCAGAAACAAACTGTTCATTATGGCCAACTGGTGGGAGAAAGATGAGGATTTCTGCTCCCGCAAAGACGTACAGCTGAAGAAACCCTACACAAGGTCTCTATGAGTTGGAACTGACTAGAAGGCGCTTAACAAATGGCCAACAGATTTTCAACAAGGGTGTGAAGGCCATCCTTTAAAAAAAGAATAGCGCCCTCAAACGTGCCATGTGCCTTTGCTCTCAGGTCAAGAATCGCTGCGCAAACAGAAATTGTTACCTTTTTTTTTGCCCTGCCCATCATGTAAATCAAATGTCTAGGGACATTAGTCTCGCTCATATGATC
>NW_006408636.1:9250818-9255347 GCF_000296735.1 Chrysochloris asiatica | reverse complement strand
GTTGAATGTGAAACTGATGATGTGCCCTGTAAACTTTCACTCAATGCAAAATAAAAACATTTAATTAAAAAAAAAAAAAAAAAAGAAAGAACAGCATCTTGAATAAATGGTGCCAAGACAACTCGATTGTTCTTGTTGTTAAGTACCTTCAAAGAAAACCATAAATTAGAAGAAAACAGAGATAAAATTTCAAGGCCTTGTTTGCGACACCAAAAGCTTGAACAGCAAAAGAAAGAAATAGATCAATGTTACTTTGTCAAGAAAGCAAAATGACAATGGACAAAATGGAAAAAAATATTTAGTAATCATGCATCTGAATAGTTTAATATTCAAAATGCATAAAGAATTCCTACAACTCAGTAAAAACAAGAAAACAAGTCAAATAAAAATTAGGCAAAGACTTAATTGACCAAAAACCCAATTGACCAAGAACTCAAACAGATATTTCACCAACGAGAATATGCAAATGTTCAAAAAGCACATGAAAAGATGTTCACAACCATTAGTCACTGTTGTTGTTAAGTGCAATCAAAGTCAGTTCCAACTCATGGCGACCCCCTGTACAGGGCTTCCCAGGAGTGGCCGGTGGATTTCAACTTCTGAACTTGCAGTTAGAGGAGTCCAGTACTTATTCTGAAGTGCCACACCATAACTCCAGGGAAATTTAAATCAAAACTACCATAGGATATCCACTCCACTACATTAGAAAGGCAATGTTCAAAATGATGGAAAACAACAGTGTTCACAAAGCTGTTGAGAAACAGGATTAAAACATAAAAGGTACAACCAAGATGGAAAATAATTAGGCGGTTCCTCAATAGATTAAATATAGAATTATACTATAACACAGCAATTCCAATCCTAGATATATATTATGAAGTGAACACAAGACAGGAATGCAACAGAAACCTGTACACCAATTTTCATGACAGTACTTTTCACAAGAGCCTAGAAGTAGAAACAACCAAAATGTCCATCAATAATTAATGGATAAATTAAGTGGGATATATACATACAATGCCACACTATGTCGTTATAAAGAAAAAATATGTTCTGATGCATGGAAACAAAATAGACAAACCTTGAAAACATGCTAAGATAAATCAAGTTAGTTGCAAAAGAACACATACTATATGACAGAAACCAAAGGAACTGAGGATTATTAATAACTACAAGAACTCATCTGTCAGTTTGTCATACAGTGGTGGCTTGCATGTTGTTGTAATGCTGGAAGCTAAGCCACCAGTATTTTAAATACAGACTAAAATAAGCAAGACTAGGAAGAAGGAAGGCGACACAAACTACTTATGAATGTT
Organism: Chrysochloris asiatica; assembly: GCF_000296735.1. Classification (NCBI taxonomy): domain Eukaryota; kingdom Metazoa; phylum Chordata; class Mammalia; order Afrosoricida; family Chrysochloridae; genus Chrysochloris; species Chrysochloris asiatica. Next base: position 9,254,031 of record NW_006408636.1, on the reverse strand, counting down.
TAGCCACTGAAAACCTTACGAATAGCAACTGAACATTATCAGATAAAGTACTGGAAGATGAGCCCCTCAGGTTGGAAGTTACTCAAATTATGACTGGGGAAGACCTGCCTCTTCAAAGCAGCGTTGACCAAGATAATGGGAATGGAGTAAAGCTTTCAAAATCTTCATTTGCTATTGATAGGGCACAACTAAAAATGAGGAGAAACAGCTGTAAATATCCATTAAAATTCAGAAGATGGAGTGGAGGTGGGGCCTGATGGTGGATAGGGTAGAGGTGCAGTAAAGATCTCCGTCAGCAATAACACAGAATACCAGGCGAAGCGGATTCAGAGGAGAGCTCTAAAACTCTGAATCACATATGTAGGAATATTTTTAAAAGTTTGAAGGCTTATAGCTAGTCGAACTTGTAGTGGAAGGAAGATGGACAGGAGACAGACTTGCATAATGTGCCCTGTGGAGGGGTAAATTACTATGCATGTCTGAGTTGTTTTCTTTTTTGTTGTTGTTGTTTTTACAAAAACGTGAATAGAGGGAAATATTGTTAACTGATGGTACATGTAATGAAACAAGGTGTTATGATTTGTTGAATGTAAAACTGATGATCTGCCCTGTAAACTTTCACTCAAATCCACAATAAAATACTTAAAAAAAAAGAAGAATCCTTTATCCAGCAAAGCTATCAATCAAATACGATGGTGGAATCAAAACATTCCAGGATAAACAGAAAGGGATTTTGCCAAAGCCAACCTTGCACTACAAAACATCCTAAAGGGAGTTCTGTGGACTGAGAACCAACAAGAACAGACATCAACCAGAGACTGACATACGTGGCAGGGCTTCCCAGAAGTAAATCGACAGATGGAAAAGTCTAGAGCAGAACAAAACTGTAAGAACAGACTCAAGAGGATCTGGGGGGCTGGGGGGGTGGGGGGGTGTCACTCTATGATCAAAACAATTACAATGTGAAAGAAGGTAAACAGATGGTGAGACAGTCAGGTAGATTACAGGATAAAATAGACTGCACTAAATGGAGGGAAAAGTTAATGAACCTCAAAGAAAATTAACACTTCACAACATACCAAGAAAATGAAAATCCGAGAACATGGAGACATTAAAAATATGAGGAAACTCAGAAGAACAAAAAAAACCATGAAGATATGCAGAAAAAAGAAAGTAGCAACACCACACACACACAAAAAAACAACAAACACAATAAGAACAATTAATCTATACTGGCAGCGTAGTGGTTACGAATCAGGCTGCGAACCTCAGAGTCAGCAGTTCAAAACTACCAGCTGTTCCGTGGGAGAAAGATGAGGCTTTTTGCTCCCGTAAACATTTACAGCCTCGGAAACCCTGTACAGGGTCGCTATGAGTCAGCACCAACTCCACGGCACATAACAACAACTTAAGAGTCCTGGTGTGGTGCTGTGGGTTAATGCGCCAAGACTACAAAGCTGTTTGAACTGCAAGGCTGGCGGTTCAAGCTCACCAGCATCTCCTTGAAAACCCTACACAGGTCGCTATGGGTCGGAAACGACTTAACAGCACTTAGCAATAACAACATCGATAATTACACTGAATGTAAATGGATTAAATGCACCTGTTAAGAGATGGAGGGTGGCAGAATGGATAAGAAAATAAGATCCTTCAAATATGCTGTCTGCAAGAGATACATCTTACACACAGAGACAAAAACAAATTAAAAGTCAAAGGATGGAAAAAAATATACCAAGCTAACTGCAGTAAGAAAAACGAACAGAAGTGGCAGTTACTAATCCCTGATAAAATAAACTTTAAAGCAAAAAACCAGCATAATAGATAACTGTGAACATTGTTATCTCATAATTAAAGGGACACTTGAAAAAGATGACATAACCATAATAAATAGCTATGCTCCCAATGAAACAGCTCCAAAATATATAAATATAAAGCAAACTCTAGTAGATATGAAGAAATAGACAAATCCACAATAATCATGGGCGATTTTAAAACACTGCTTTCAAAAATGGACAGAAGAACCAGAAAAAAACTTGACAAAGACACAGAGGAACTAAACAACACAATCAGCCAACTGGACCTCATAGATGTGTAGAGAACATTCAACCCAACAACAGCACAATACACATTCTTTTCCAGTGCACATGGAACATTCTCCAGAATAGACCATGTGGTAGGCCACAAAACAAACCTTGATAAATTTACAAGTATCAAAATACAACCAAATTCAATAGACTCCTGTTAACCTGGATTGAGGAGACCTGGTTAACCAGCAGTATGGTGAGACCTGAGGACTCCTGGGCCCAGGGGCAGGGACATGGCCCTGGAGGACTTGGACTGAGTGTGAGGCTTCCAGCTGATGTGACATGAGGCGAGATACACAAAAACACCCGCACTTGCAGACAGTACCCATTTGACCTGGCATCAATGGCTGGATGATCAGAACATGACTAGAGGAAGAAAGATGAGGCGAAGAAAAAAAAAAAGAGCAACCCACTACAAGTGGATGAACTTGACCTATGCTTGTGGATGCAGTATGACAAAGGAGCGGACAAATCTCTACAGTGAGGATCATTCCCACCCACTTGGTACATAGGGTCGACAGGGATGGGGAACTTAAGACATTGGCTACCCAAAATGAGGTGACTACAAAGGCAAGAAGTCTTACAAGCTTTCAATAGGGAACTTACAGTCAAAGGTAGAATCTTCACTGAATTGTCTCCAACCTGTCTGAATGGGGTTGATAAAAGGTGAGGGGGAAAGGACTCCAGTGGTTCAATAGGGAATGATTGCTATCAAGTCTGACAGTGAGTGTCGAAAAGGTAAATGAGGGAGTGGCTGATTTTGAACCACCGAGGGAGAAGTGCGAGACCCTGTCAGGGGACGCAATGACACTAGGGATGGAGGCAGAGACTATGACTTGGTCAGAAGGAGCAGCTGCGGACTCTGAACTCAGGGAGGGAGAGGGGCTGTGTGCTGGCGGCCAGGGAGCAGGCATGTGGGGTGTACCCTTTGGTTGTTTGACGATGCATGCAAGGGATTATGATCATTGCAATGAAAGAAAATATGATAAGATGAATGTAATGATAATATTCATCCATGTAAACTAACAAACAATTCACAAAAACTTAAAAAAAAAAATCATTTGGATTCCTCTATAGGAGCTCTGGTAGCGTAGTGGTTACGAATCGGGCTGTGAACCTTAAGGTCAGC
>NW_006408636.1:9241331-9250343 GCF_000296735.1 Chrysochloris asiatica | reverse complement strand
TGATAGATGATAGAATGAATGTACAACTAATGTTCTCCCATGTAAACTATCACACAATTCACAATAAAACATTTATAAGAAAACAAACAAAACACTACTACAAGAAACCAAAAGAGACTTACAAAAATGGAAGAATTTACCATGCTCCTGGGTAGAAACACAACACTGTGAAAATGTCAACACTGTCCAAAGCAATTTACACATATAATGCAATCCCGATCTAGATTCCATTGACAATCTTCAAAGAGATGGAAAAAACAATTACAAACTATGTATGGAAAGGAAAGAGACCCAGGATAAGCAAAGTACTACTTAAGAAGAAGAATAAGTTGGAAACCTCTCTTGACTTCAAAATTTATTACACAGCTACAGTGATCAAAACAGCTTGGTACTGGTACAATGAAAGATACATTGATCAAAGGTACAGAATCGAGAATCCAGGAATTAACCCATCCACATACAGCCAACTGATTTTCGACAAAGTACCTAAATATATCGCATGGGGAGGGGATAGTCTATTCAACAGATGGTGCTGGCAAAACTGTAAAGTGATATGCAAAAGACTGAAACAAGATCTTTACCTCATGCCATATAAAAATCCATCTCAGCATCTATTAGAGACCTAAATGTGAATCCTAGAATAATGAAGGCCATCAATGAAAAAGTAGGGACAAATTTGAGGGCTCTAATTCAGGGCATACACAGACGACCAAACATTTTGAAAACTACACAAACAAACGTAGACAAAATAGATGAGTGGGACACACTAAAAACTAAAAAACTTATGTGCATCAAAAGATTTCACCAAAAGCCTAAAAAGGGAATCTACAGAATGGGAAAAAAATCTCTTCTAACGACACATCAGTCAAGAGACTCATTTCTAAAATACATAGAAAACTACAACACCTCTACAAGAAAAAGACAAATAACCCAATTTAAAAAATGGGGACATGACACTAATAGACTCTTCACCAAGGAGGAGATCTGGGCAGCCAACAAACATATGAAGAAATGTTCACCATCACTAGCCACTGTTGTTGTTGCTATATGCTTTGGAGTCAGTTACGACTCATAGCGACCCTGTACAGGGTTTCCAAGGCTGTAAATCTTTATGGGAGCAGAAAGCCTCATCTTTCTCCCACGAAGTGGCTGGTAGTTTCAAACTGCTGACCATGAGATTAGCAGATAAAGAAATCTGAAGCAACTGTAAATTGCTACAATTTGATGAACTTGACCTATACTTATAGATGAAGTAGCTCTTAATACCAACCAAGAGGGGGGGAGTCTTCACATCAAGAATAAAGCCTATCCACCCTGCCCCTGATTGATAGGGATGGGCAACTTAGACATTGGCTATCTAAAATGGCGGGGGTGGGGGCGTGCTATAAAGGCAAGAAGTAGCTGGCTTACGAGTTTTCAAGAACTTTAATTTCACAGTGTGTGGGGGAAGGTAGAATCCCCACTGAATAGTTTTCATTTTGTCTAGATGGGTCTGGTGAAAGGAAGTGGGGATAGGATTCTTTTGATTCAATAGTGAATAATCACCATGATTAATTGCAATGGTCATAGTAAAGCTAGTAGTTTTGTAACATAAAGGGGGAGTAGTTAACCTTCCATTCCAGGAACAGAGGCCCCTAAAATAACTGCATGAGACCCTAACCAGAGAAGCCGGAACACTAAAGATGGAGGCAGAGGTGATGGCATGGAGAGATAGAGCAGCTGAGGACTCTAGACTCATGTAAAGAGAAAAGCTGTGTGCTGCAGCCAGGAGGCTGGTTTGCAGAATGTGTCCTTTGGTTGTTTAAATAATTATATATAGTCCTGAGTGGTTTTGTGTATATCAAAAAGAAAAAAAACCTAGGGAATAGAAGCAAATACTGTTAAATGATGACGCATGGAGGGAACTGTAATCAACTCAATGAAACAAAACAATATAGGATGAGTGCAAAACCAATGTTCTCCTGTGTAAACTATCACTCAATTCACAATAAAAGCTTTAGGAAAAATATGCATTCAGAGGACTTAGATTTAAAATACATTTGGCATGTAATAATTTGTTTTCTCAAAGTCTGATATAAAATATGCAGCAAAAAAATTAAAGAAGAGAGAAGTTAGTGGACTAACAAGAAAAAAAGAGCCTGGGGTGCCTACTGAGAAACTCCTAGGATCAGGGAAATACACCCAAGACACACGGAGATTCCAAGGAATGCCAGGTCTACAGATGCTGAAAGGAAACAAGGACCTTTCTCCAGAACTGACACAGAGAAAAAGACTTGCCCATGTAACACTGTGGATAATGCACTGGACCGCAAGGTTGGTCTGAACTGCAAGGTTGGCAGTTTAAATTCACCAGCTGTTCCATGGAAACTTATAGGGTCACTATAAGTCAGAACCAACTCAATGGCACTTAACAACAACAGCCAGCACTCTGAATTAAGACTTCCAACCTCCTAAACTGTGAGGAGTCCTGGTATAGCACTGTTAAGATAAGCACTGGACTATTAACCTCAAAATGTTGGTGGTTCAATCAAACCCTACACAGGATCGACTAGACGGTAGTAACAACAACAAAAACAAAACGTGAGAACATTAATTTTTTAAAGCCATCTATTTTTGGTGTTTCTTTTATAGCAACACTAGATAACTAGGACAATATAAAATGCTGCAAGAACTGTGAAAACTGTTACACAAACTGAGAACTACATTCAGACTTCCTTCCAGTCCCCACTACATCCAACAAAAGACAGGTGGTGAATGTGTAAGAACACAGCAACAAATATCAATTAAATACAAGAGTGACTCAAAAATTGTCTGCACTCTGGCTGAACAATGTAAATTAACTTTTATAAAAGATAATATACATTTTTCAACATAATCTCCTTGCTTTCCAATGCACTTTGTCCATCTGCCAACAAGCTTCCGTATTGCCTTATTTTAAAACGTTTTGGACTGAGCTTCAAGTCATGAATGCACCTCTGTCTTCACTTCATCAGTGGTGAATCTTCATACTCCAAGGGCTGATTTCAGGGGACCACAAAGAGGTGAAAGTCTGATGGAGCAAGATCAGGACTACAGAAAGGATGCTTTCTTTAACATCTCAAAGAAGTTTTTGCATAGTATCCACAGTGTGGGCAGAGGTGTGGGGACATGTACTGTCATGCAAGATTACAACACTCTTGGATAGCAGTCCTCTGCATTTCATCTGAAGTTTAGGCATCAAATCTTCAGTGAGCATCTCATGGTAAGAAGCACTGTTGGATTGTTGAATCTTTTCCCTGATAGTGTTCTAAATACTGGGCCTTGATAGTCAAAAAAACTGATTGTTGACTTCTGAACTTTTTCTTGGTCAGCGATTGAGGATGTTTCCATTCCATACTCTGCCATATACTCTCAGGCTCTTAGTGATGAATCCATGTCTCGTCATCACTAAACATTTTTAGGAAACGTTTGTTTACCTAACTTCAAGTATCGGTCCAAATTTTGTTTGTAGCTGCCCAAACGCTTCTATTTATGCTCTTCCATGAGTTATTTCGGTGTTCATCTTGCACAAACTCTTCAAAACTCAAGTCTGTGGATTTCACAGGCAGAGTCTTGACTGACTTACAAATGATTTGTCACATAATCCACTGTCACTTGTCTATTCAACAGAATCATTTTACGTGCACACTCAATGTTATAATCAGTCGTGAATGGGCATTTTAATATAACTGGAGCACAGATAATTTTTGACTCATCCACGTGTAAACACAATGATACCACAATGTCTCGAATAAAACAGACAACTTCAGCTTACACAAGACAGAGTACAAACAAGTAAACAAATTACAGTCCGAAAGTATAACACCAGAAATGGAATCAGAAATACTGAGACTAACCCACATGACAATATCACTCAGAACTCAACTCAAATTTGTAAGTATTCAAAGTAAAACAAACCTAGAAAACTGAAAATAGGGATCCAGAGATGCCAATTTGCAAAAACCACGAAACAAAGTAAAAATGGGGAATAATGTAGTTATGGAACTTCTAAAGGAACAGGAAATCAAGTAGATTTCAAGAAAAATATTTTAAAAATACCTCTATCCCTAACATTAAAGGAGCTTTGGTAGTATAGTGGTTACAAATTGGTGCTGCTAACCTCAAGGTCAGCAGTTTAAACCTACCAGCTGTTCAAGGGAGAAAGATGAGGCTTTCTGTTCTGTAAAGATTTGCACTATGAGTTGGAACCAACTGCACAGCACATAATCAACCAACCAACCCCTAACATTAACCCTAGTACTAACCATTATTCTAACACTAAATGAAGACCTAGGCCTTGCCTAGAACTAGTTACAGTCCTAACCCTAACTCTCTATACTCCTAACCACCACCTACCACAAAAAATTAAAAATTAGAAATAAATTTTAAAAATTTTTAATTAAAAAAAAATTTAGGTGACTATTTTGAGATTCTAATGGGGTTTTCTCAAATGACACAGAACAATCACAGGACCTTATTAGGAAGAAGTTTTAAGAAAAATAGAAATCTAATAGTGAGGAAAGTTACATGAAGGAATATTTTCCATCACAATGTACCTACTCTTTCTTTGACAGTATCAAGGGCTGTCCTAAAAAATTTTTGTTGGGAAACCTTACTTCATTCTACCCTACAACCGTAATCTTGGCCCTTCCAACTTCTTTTTGTTCCCCAAACTCAAAGAACCTTTAAAAGGAATATGATTTGAGTCAGTCAAGGATGTCAAAACTGCTATTTTGACGTGGTATAAAAATCAAAGAACACAGAATTCTTTGGGGAAAGGTTTGTTGTTAAGTTTCATCAAGTCGGTTCTGACCCATGTGGTTTTCTGAGCAACAGCTGGTGAGTGTGAACCCCTGACATTGCCGTTCAAACCGACCTTGAGGTCCAGTGTCTGCCCTACAGTGCCACACCAAGGTTAGAGAGATGAAAACACACCACTTTCAGATGTATAACACCTAGGTAGAGTATACGTCGAGGAGCAACAGCTTCTCATTTTGATATTTTTGTTTAATAAAGAGTTTTATTTTATAGCAATGATTTTTGACTGAATCACTATTTACAAAAAAAGCTGAAAATGTTATATATACACACATATATATTTAATCACAGTAAAATCATTTTAAAAAAAAAGGCTTTTAAGAATTCTTGGGGACAAAAAAAAAAACTGTTGAAGATTAGAAATGAACACAGCTCTCGAATAAGGTAAGAAAACTTCAGCAAGGTGGCATATATTATATATGGAGCTCTGGTAGCATAGTGGTTACCAATCGGGCTGTGAACCTCAAGGTCAGCAGTTTGAACTACCAGCGGTTCGCTCCCGTAAAGATTTATAGCCTCGGAAACCCTGTACAGGGTCGCTATGGGTCAAAATCGACTCGACAGCACTTAACAACAACAAAAAATATATATATATATATATAGACACAAGGAGCTCTGGTAGCGTAGTGGTTACCAATCGGGCTGCGAACCTTAAGGTCAGTGGTTCGAAACTACCAGCCGCTCTGCAGGAGAAAGATGAGGCTTTCTACTCCCGTAAGGATTTACACCCTCAGAAACCCTGTACAGGGTCGCTATGGGTCGGCTCCGACTCGAAGGCACTTAACAACAACAACAACATATATACACACACATATATATACATTGAATCGTTACTAGTCTGCAGACATTTAATAATTATTCTATGGGTACTCACATTTGCCCACATCTGCAAAGTAGAAGGGTCAATTTTATATAACTGATTGAAGTTACAATACACAATGGCATCTTCTGGTAACCCATACTGTGAACGTGTGGTTACAATAATGGTACGAGGAACCTCCTCTCCAGTTGCAGCCTTATTATTGATCTAGAACAAGAAAAAGAATATGATGATATATTTAAACGTCAAGATAGCTGAATAGTTTTTCACTGATAAAAATACCTTAAGATGCAAAATTATATAACCATTAAAAGTTATGTCTCTAATATTAGACAATATTCATGGTACAATTAACCATGAAAACATGATCATGATTAAATGCAGAGGACTGCTATCCAAGGGCATTGTGATCTTGCATGAAAATCCACATCCTCATTCTTCTGCCCATACTGTTGACACTATGTACAAACTTCAAGTTGTTAAAGTCCTCCCTATAGTCCTGATCTTGCTCCATCAGACTTTCACTTCTTTGGTCTCCTGAAAGCAGCCCTTTGAGGATGAAGATTCACCACTGATAAGTGAAGACAGTAGTACATTCGTGGCTCAAAACTTAGCCTAAAACATTTTAGAATAAGGGAACATGGAAACTTATTGACAGATGGACATATGTCAGAAAATGATTTATTTGTCTTTTCTAAAAGTTAATAAAAGTAAATTGTACAGGACACTGTCCTAGCTGCTACCACTTAGACTCAGAGCTCACCCCAAGTCCCTAGTGAAGACGTCCCAGGCATGTTTTGTTATTTTGGGCCTAGGCCGATTTCGAGCAGCTGTGCTCAGCAGGTATCTATGAAGCTCTGGAATTAAGAGATGGGGACAAATCATGCTACCTGGGGAAAGGGGTCCTGAAGGCTGTGGAACACATCAACAAGACTCTAGGCCCCGCTCTACTGGAAAATAAACTAAGTGTTGTGGATCAGGAAAAAGTTGACAAAAATTTATGATTGAGCTGGACAGAGTGAGAATAAGTCCAAGCTTGGGGCCAGTGCCATCCTGGGTGTGTCCCTGGCTGTGCGTAAGGCGGGAGCAGCTGAGAAGGGGGTTCCACTCTATTGTCACATCGCAGACCTCGCTGGGAACCCAGACCTCATTCTAGTGCCTGCCTTCAATTCAATCAATGGAGGCTCTCATGCCGGAAACAAGCTGGCCATGCAGGGGGTCACGATTCTGCCAGTGGGAGCCAGCTCCTTCAAGGAAGCCGTGTGCATTGGCGCAAAGGTCTACCACCACCTCAAGGGGGTCATCAAGGCCAAGTATGGAAAGGGTGCCACCAATGTCAGCAACGAGGGCGGTTTGGCACCCAACATCCTAGAGAACAATGAGGTCCTGGAGCTACTGAAGACAGCCATGTAAGCAGCTGGATACCCAGACAAGGTGCTGATCAATCAGCATAGATGTGGAGGCTTCAGAGTTCTTTCGCTTTCAGAAGTGTGGACTTCAAGTCGCCTGACGAACCCGCACAGCACATTATTGGAAAGTAGCTGGGGGATTTGTACAAGAGCTTTATCAAGAACTATCCTGTGGTCTCTGTTGAGGACCCCTTTGACCAGGACAACTGGGCCACCAAGACTTCCTTCCTCACAAGGGGTCGACATCCAGATCATGGGGGATGACCTCACAGTTAACAACCCTAAGAAAATCGCCCAGGCCATAGAGAAGGCGGCCTGCAACAGCCTGTTGCTGAAGGTCAACCAGATCGGCTCAGTGACTGAGTCCATTCAGACCTGTACACTGGCTCAGTCTGGTGATGGTGAGCCACTGGCTCTGGGGAGACTAAGGACACATTCATTGCTGACCTCGTGGTGGGGCTTGGCACTGGACAGATCAAGACTGGTGCTCATGGAGCAAGATCAGGACTATAGGGAGGACTTTAACAACTTGAAGTTTGTACATAGTGTCTACAGTATGGGCAGAAGAATGAGGATGTGCATTTTCATGCAAGATCACAATGCCCTTGGATAGCAGTCCTCTGCATTTAATCTGAAGTTTAAGCTTCAGCTCTTCAGTGAGCATCTCACTATAACAAATACTGTTGATTGTTGGAACCTTTTTACTAAGAGCATTCCAATACTGGCTCTTGAGAATCCCAGAAAACTGTAAGCTGATGGTTGACTTTTGAAGTTTTTCTTGTTCAGTGATTGAGGATGTTTCCATCATATATTCTGCCGTTTACTCTCAGGTTTGTAGAGATGAATTCATGTCTCGTCATCAGCAGCGATTTTTTTAAAGCAACTTTTGTCCTTCCTTCAATTCTCAGTCTAAATTTTGTTTGCAGATGTCCAAATGCTTATTTATGTTCTTCCGTGAGTTGTTTCTGTACCCGTGTCACACAAACTTTTTGAAACCCAAGTCTGTTGTGGATTATTTCATAGACAGAGCCCTGGCTGATATGCAAATGATTTGCCACATAACCCACTGTCTCTCGTCTAGTCGAATCATTTCACATGCATGCTCAATGTTGTCATAGTGCAGGTAATTTTTGACTCACCGTTGAATACCACATTCCACTGAACTCACCCTCTTCTATAAAATGGGGATAATTGATGCTTAATCCCTAGAGTCCTATAGGCATTATTTCAAAGTTTTAAAGACATAAATGCACTTAGTGACATATATTATGGTCTAGATAATTTTCTTCTCACCTGGGTAGTTGCCAGTCCATTACTAATACTGAATCCATTAATTGTTATCTGTATCTGTCCTCTGTTAATCATTTCAATAACTGCTTCTGCAATAGTGTTCATAGGAATAACAGGCATATTAAGAGCTGTATTACTGCTATCAGCATTGTCTCCTCCATCAGGACATTTCATCTTAAAAAAATAATAAAACAAAAATCAGAACAGAATACATCTTTAGGGGAACATTCAAAAAAGCAGTTAATTTTACTTGTATGACAATACTAACTAGGTTCTGACCTTGACGATTTTCACATCTGGTAGACTATCCAGAAATGCTTTGAGGTCGATGCCATTCAGAACAATCCGATTGTCATAAATGTGTCCATTGGACTTAAAATCAATAACTGCTTTTTTCTGAAGAAAAAGTTTCAGACATGTCTTTTAAGATGTGTGGACAACAGCAAGATAATAAATGATTCTTTTAAATTTCCCCACAACCTACCTTCAGGTGAGGGAACATATTAGCATGATCACCAATAAAGAAAGTGTGGGGCATATAAGCCAATTTCTCAGAATACTGCTCAGCAACTTCAGCTGGTGAAGTTTCCTGATCAGTGATGATATAATCCATGAATAGTGCACCACTAGTACCAGGGTAACCCAGCCACATTGCCT
>NW_006408636.1:9238872-9240696 GCF_000296735.1 Chrysochloris asiatica | reverse complement strand
ATTTCGAGCACCCTTGGTATAACCATTCATATTTACAAGGATGTGTATTCCATCCTGGTGGATGCGATCAGCTGCTTTTCCATTGCATGGAATCTATGGAATAAAAAAATTAGTCAATTACATTAAAAATAATTGAGATTCTCAAATGTAAAACTGATAAAGAATACATACTACACTAGTACAGGGCAGAAATATGGTTAAGTTCCATTAAAATGGGTCCAAAGGCATTATAGAAACAACACAAAGGTGAGTTTACTTCTGGATTAGAAGACTGAGTATTGAAAGGAGTTGATATTTAAAGAGGGCCTTCAAAATGCAAATAGTAGTTTCAATACAAACTTAGTTGAGAACAGTGTGAATTAAGAATCAGAGTAAAATTAATAGTTTAAGGTACGGTGAATAATTTTTTTTAAAGTCTAGTATAACATAGGGAGCTCTGGTGACAGAGTGGTTAAGCACTGGGCTGCAAACTGGGCTATTAACTAAAAGGCTGATAGTTTGAACCCACAAGTTACTCCATAGGAGAAAGACGTGAGTCGATTCCCCCTTTAAAGTGTTCCTGAAACTGTAAATCTTTACAGGAACCAACATTTTCATCTTTCTCCTATGATGGGCTTGAGGTATCTATCTACCTTGCGGTTAGTGGCCCAATTCCTAACCCATAGCGCCACCAGGGTTCCTTTGCATAAAAAGATTTACAGCCTTGGAAACCCTTTGGGACAGTTCTGCTCTGTCCTATATAGGGCTGCTTTGAGGTAGAATAGACTCAATGTCACACAACAACATAGGGTATACATAATGGTGTGAAAGTACTGGCAAACAAGATTGTGACCACATTATGAAAGGTGTGGAAGGGCTTGATGGAAGAGCTTCTTAGTCACAAAGAGTTTAACCTATATCAAAAATGGTCATGCTTACTTCTGAAGCAGCAGCTATACTGCAAAAGATGTTGGTGTATATTATTTATAAAATGACAAGAATCACAACCCTTCTACTAGGCTTGCATATTATATCTAATACACAGTCACCAAACTGGTCAATAGTGTCTAAAGAAAAAAATCCAGTCTACAGTCCTCAGCAAATTTAATTCCCCATTTCAATCTTAATTTATCACAACATTTATGTTCCTAGAAAAACTAGCAGTACAGCAAGTATAGAAATAAAGATATCCAAAGTCCACTAAATCACATCCATTTTCTTTAAATTACCAATTTAGTCTTCTTCCAAGCCAAGATTTTATTAAATTTATTCAGCTAATATTTATTAAATACCTGTCAGAAGTACTGGCACAATCCCCAGGAAAGATACATATCCAAGCACAAACATAACACACATCTAATTCTACTTGCAACCTTACCCAAAGTCACGTCAATTGTAAATGTAAATGACCAAGGAAATAAGATCAAAGAAATTGCTGAACTCCATACTATACACTAAAAGTTTTATTCAATATTTGCTCATAACAAAAAAGTTGGAAGTATAAGACATTCACCTACCTGAGAGAGATCAATGAAATGATTGGCTTCTGCCATTACCTTCACGCGGAAGTTTGTGCCATCATCTGGGCTCAAAGCATAGCAAAATACCTGAAAGGCAGTATACACCATACCTTTTAACAGCCTTGGCTCAAATGTTTCTAAAAGACACTAGATTTAACACCAAATGTTGACAAATAAAACCACCACTACATGTGTTTGCTTTTAAAATGACTCTAGAGAAATACTATTCTTACCTCAAATTTATCAGGATTGTGCATGCCTGGAATAGACTGCATAAGGTGAGACGTAGGATGATTCCCAAAGTCAGAACTCACATATCCTACAC
>NW_006408636.1:9236345-9237272 GCF_000296735.1 Chrysochloris asiatica | reverse complement strand
GCTTCCTTATAATGCATCAGAGCTTCCTGCAGTTTCCCCTGCTGCTGCAGTACACTTGCTAAATTTGAATGAGCAGCAGCAAATTCTGGAAAGACCTATAGTCAAGATAAGAACTGAGGTTAAGGGGGAGGAAAAAAACTTACTAAAAACTACTTAACTTCTAAAACCTTAAGAATTTTTGTTCAGGTATCTTTTATGTCCCTAAACTTCTCTACCTTTTCCAGTTCACTCATTCTTCAAAGGCTAGTAGCTGAATTCTACCTGTTCTTTAATTTCATTAACTCTCCTTATTTCAAAACCTAAAGATGTAGACACATCTCATGCTCTTAAATTTATGCTTAAACATCAGCATCATTAAAATCTCTCTTCTAAAACTCCTACTACCACAACAGCTATCAAGCACTGAAATTATATACTTATTGGTAACCTTGTTTTGAACTGTGGCCTGTTTTTTAACACAGATTTTATCTACTCATTAAAGTAACGAACTCTGAATGTTGGCATTTTCTCAAATGTCTCAAAGGACCTTGCATAATCATACCTTAGATACTCAATTATTGGCACAATGAAAACCCTTTTTGAAACTATTCAACCATGGCGCTATAGGATAAGCACTGGACTGCAATGTTTATTGAACCACAAGGTCAGCGGTTCAAATACAAATCCACCAGTGGCTCCTTGAAAACTCTATACAGAATTGCTATAAATCAGAACCGACTCCATAGCACTAACAACAAATTTTACAAAAACGGCAGATGACTTGGTAAACTCAACTTCCCTTCCCTCTGTTACCATATAGATAAGATACACCACCCTCAACATACTTCTAATGCTTTACGATACAAGCGAACTGCCTCTTCAATGTTTCCCTGTTCTCTCTTGATATTAGCTAGGTTATTCAGAGAGTCTGCATGGGTGGGACATAGA
>NW_006408636.1:9209204-9235725 GCF_000296735.1 Chrysochloris asiatica | reverse complement strand
GCCTTGCTCATAGTATACACAAGCCAGGTTGCCGTGCACCACTGCATGATTTGGACTCAAGCTTAGAGCACGAAGGTAAGCTGCTACAGCTCTGTAAATAAAAATAAAACACACACACACACAAAAAAAGCAACTAACTTTTAATAGATGCTTTGTTATAATTCATGCTACATTATACCGAAGTATATCAATTAAATTCATGCAGTACTAAATCTCAGGGTCCTCGTATGGCACAGTAGGAAAAGCACTGGACTGCTACCCACAAGGTCAGAGGTTCAAACCCAGTCACTTTGAAAACCTTATACAGGGTGTCTCTATGAGTCAGAACTGACGTGATGACACTTAACAGCCGTCAATACTAAATCTCAAACCAAAATTTTATCTTTAAAATTTTTCTTTCCCCACATAAGAAAATAAACTTTCTTTTGACAACAACACACACAAAAAAAATGTTAAAAGGCAAGGTTTATGCAGCTTTCTGAATCAGGTCAAAAGAATACTTCAGCCTAAGAAATAACCATTTTCATTTACAATAAAGAAAACTTCAACTAAATTTCTAGTAAAAACAATGAATTTCAGGAATGCAAACAATGAGAAGTCAGGTAGCAATATCTACAAATAAAAGATAACATAGCAGACACAGTGAGCAGGGAATAACAGACTAGAAAAGAGAATTTTATTTCAATGGACCGTAATCATAATTTGAGTACAAATTCTCAAATGCCAATACAACAAAAACTCAGGAAAACATATGAAGTAGAACACTCTCACCTGTCAAAAATGCGTGCCTCTTTCAAGACATTTCCTAAATTGATATAAGCATCCAGAAAATTTGGATCAAGGGTGACAGCCTAAAAATTACAAGACAGTTTTAAAGCAAGTTAGGGTTTTTGCCAGATAAACGTCTATTTGGGGATTGTTTTAGATCTCCAATTACATTTTTTCTAGTACTAAGAACTGAACTGCTAACCATAAGGTCAGCAGTTCAAACCCACCAGTCACTCCTCGGTAACTATACAGGGTCACTATGAGTAGGGACCAACTCGATGGCACTTGCACAACATCACTTACGGGCTCAATGTTACTTTTACAATTTTACTGAACTAAATAAATAATAATCATTGGCCCTATTTTATTCACAATTAACCAGTCAAGCTCTTCTAAAAATATAATGGCAGGAAGTAACAGCAAGATGTTATTGAAAAGGAAATGCATACCCTCAGTAACCAGAACTAGATATTCAGTAAGACTTCAGAAATACATATAACTAAAGCTCAGTAAAATGTTGCTTCATTAAATAATTTCATCCAAATTGTTTCTTTAAAATACTGTTATCCAGAGCAATGATTCTCTACCTTCACAAGGCTCCATCACAGGACAGTTAAATCAGACCCTCTAAGAATGGGACCAGGGCATTTAAATCTTTTACAAGCTACTCGTGTGCAGCAAAGGTAAAGAACCACTGATCAACAGAGGTGCCCTACAGGTGTGGCACTGTAGGATAAGCACAGGACTGCTAACTGATTATTTGGCAGTTCAAACCCACCAGCTGCTTCTTGAAAACCTATACAGGGTCGCTATGAAATCAAAACTGACTCGATGGCACTTAACAACAACAGTGTAGTAAATGAAAGCTTTAATCAAACAAGCCTTAATCAAACGCTGAAAAGGTAAAGAATACTACACATTACTTTGTAGTAAACACAACGCACTTTAAGTTGTCTATAGTGATAGAGGTCCACTCCAAAAACCTTTCTTTTTGTTAAGAGAAATTTTCAAATCTATAAAAGCAGAAGAATGTAAAGATTCCCCAGGTCTCCATTATCCATCTTCAACAATTAAGTCTTATCCAATCTTAATCTCTATTTGCAGAGGAATATAAGAAACTCCCAGGTCTCCATTAACCATCTTCAACAATTAAATTCTGACCAATCTTAATTTCTATTCCAACCTACTCCCCCCGCTCCACTTCCAGATCATTTTGAAGTAAAACTCAGACATATCATTCCATTTGAAAACATTCCAATGTATCTTAAAGAATATTTTTCCTCCCAATATAACCACATATCATTTTTAAGAAGCATTTTTAATTACTAAAGTGAATTCTCAATGTAAAACTGCAAACTACTGAAACATACACCAAACAAAGGACGCTACAATGCTGACAGAAACTTCATAAATGACAATTATTAATGACTAACCTTTTCAAAGTGATGAATTGCAAGCCAAATCTCTCCTTGTGCATTGAAAACACAGCCAAGATTACTCCAAGCTACTGCAAAGTTCGGTTGCGTCTCAATTGCTTTCAAATAACATGCCTTAGGAGGGGTTAATGAGAGAAGATGGGAGGGGAAGGAGGTAAGGGAAAGGGGGAAATTTTGTAAAGGGGAAAAAAAAAAAGATTGGGGGAGGGGGGAAGAAGTTGATATCATTATTCCTTCTCTGACCAACCAAAAGTGACCCTGCAGCATAGGCTCGCTTGCGCCAAAACTAATGCGCTGCCACAGCTGGCTGCTCCTGCGCTTGCGCCACCAGAACCCAAGTGCAAACCACCATGTTCAGTTCTGCCAACCAATTACCAACCCTTATACACTGGAGGAACTTATCTGGGAAGTCAGTGGCCCTAAAACTCTACGCTGCACTTCTCTTATCTGAACACCTAAGGTCTTGTTATGATTTAAAGTGATTATCTACCATTTAAGGCCAAGTTTTCCTACCCTCACCATTTCCCAAAGTGTGTTCTACGAGGTGTCACAGTAAAAACAATTCTGTGATCAAATGAATTAGAAAAACTGAAAACAGGTTTCTTTACTATATGACTTCTCTAAGCCTAACAGTATATACAGGATTCCCTGAACTTAGCTGACCATGGAACCCTACTTTCTTTGGGCATTTTATTAGAATACTATGACAAAATGCCTGATTTGCAAATGAAATTAAAGCTGAAACCTCATATGACAGGATTGCACCTAGGTTGAGGTCCCTGTAATGCGAGCGCAAACATCGCTTGCGCAAACTAACAGCATCGCACTGCGCAATCGCTGCGAACTGCTGCGCTACATAGAACACCCCTAGACGCAGCAAACGGCCAACCAGATCCATTAATCTACTAGACAGGCCCATAAAGAATATTTGTTTAATGAGATTAGCTGGACTCAAGGTATGTTAAAACCCAATTTATCCAAAAAGGCTACAGAATAGGACTGAGGGAGAGCCAGTCAATCAGATTACTCATCTAGTCAACCGTTCACAGGGGCTCATTCGCACGCTGCGCATTAACGCTGCGCAGCCTTTGCGCTACTGCAGGGTCACAGCGCATCATCAGAAGAGCAGAATGCTGCAATCCAAACAAAGAAGAAAAAAGGAAAAAAAAAATGAACAACAAGAAGAGTTAGAAGCTTTTACTAGTAAATTATCTCTAATAATTTTTAATATCTTAATTAACTTTTACTTATCTTTGACAGAATTGTGGCTGTAGTATAAAACATTCTCTTACATAACTTGCTTGTAAATAAAATTATTTTAAGCTGTTTCTGAAGCCACAAGACAGAAGATTCAGGCATGGAGGCAAATTGTTTTGCTGTGGCAGTTACAAACCCGTTACCATATTTCTCATCATGTGACTTTTCGGTGCGTTCCTTGCTGGAAGAGGAGGAGGAGGTGTGTGTCTGCCCTAGATCCAGGCCTCGAGCTCCCTTCAGCGAGGCACCTTACGCATGGAATAGGAGGTTTCACCCACCTGAAACCTTCTAAATACAATATCAATGGTGAAAAACCAAAAACAAGAGAGAAAATAAAAACAAGATCATTAGTAAAAGTTCAACAAAGCAATTGAAATTCTTTGGATGTCTACTACATATGGGAATGAGGACAGTCTCAAGTCTGTAACATGGGAAACATGCAGAAGGGAGAGGATTAATCAGGACTATTGCATACAACAGGGATATTTTTGCTGGAAGAAAGGCTCTTCATTTTCTACAAAGACAATTTAATTTTGCATTCCATCTACTAGGAATATGCTGGCTTGAATTTTCAAATGCACTGATTACAAAAGAAATACATTGCATTTCACTCAAGAGTATTTTCTTGTTTACTAAGTTCTCACAAAAACAGAATAACATTTTTCAAAACTAGGTGTCTCCAGAGCTCTGAAATAAAGAAGTCAGCAACCTAAGGCAGGCGCAATGTCTCAGCCTAAACCGATCTCTAAAGCTGCAGTGAAGTGCAATTCATGTTAGCTGTCCGCTTGGTGGGATAAAAATTAAAAGGAGCTTATCAAATATTTGTTCTATAGATTACCAATTAGATTTTTCACCTAAAATTGAAATCAATTATAATTCATTAGCTGGAAACCTACAAAAGGTTAATCCAAAGAGTCAGCAAAATTTATGAGCTAAGCACTGAAAGCTAGTGCCTGTTAACATTAGATGGTGCTGAAAAGCCTTCTCCCTCCCTGGATAAAGCAAACAGACAGCTACGCTGCGCATACACTCCACGCATTAGCATGCGCGTGGGGCTCAGAGCAACAGGTGGGAGTTTCAGAAGCATTCTGGTTTCTCCCCACTCCTCACCCCTGCAGCGCGGTTGCGTAAGGTGGCTTGTAACAAGATAATTTCACTTATAAATGTAATTTAAAATTATATCAAAAGCTTTAATAACCCAACCTGGTGTTCAAATTCATTATTTGGAAACACAGAATGCTAAAAGCCACCTTTCCACTTTGGCAAGTTTTCTTTCGATCAGTCCATTTCCCAAACAAACCAGCTTTGTCCTTCCTACTTTTTTTTTTTTTTTTTTTTTTAAGGAGGTAGGGTAGGGAGGAATAAGAGAAGAAGGAAGGAAGAAAAGGTAGAGAACTAGGATTGAAAAAGAGGAAAAAGGAACTTGGGGAAGGGAGTGTGGATAAGGAGGAGCAGGATGTGCCAATTATTAATTTACAATCATAACAGCCTTTCTTCCACTGTAAAAAGGGTAAGGAAGATGAAGGGAGGAAGGTTATATAAGAATTTTAAATGCCGGTATTACAGGGTAACATTTGGATGAAATTCTTCTCCACTTACAAGTCACAAAGGACTTAGAAGAACAGCATTTTCAATGGCAACTGCATCATATAGGAGTCTTGAGCCAAATCACAGGCGCTCTGCTTGTCACGAGCAGGCAAGCCTCAGATTTGAAGTAATGTTATTTATTTCCACATAAGATGGAGCCCATTGTTATAAAGATGATCTAGCTCAGCAGAAAGGCTCCAAAATGTTCAGTTTCTTGCTTTACTCCCAGATTTAGAACAGGTATGTCAGAATGGCCCTGCTCTAGTCTGAGGCGATTCATGCCATCAGTTTCCTCAGGTTCATAGGACTGTTTTGTGAAGATAGCTCAATGAAGAGTTGAAGACTTTGCAGAAAGTACAAATTTTCAAAACACTGATGCTTAAATGTGTTCTATCAAACACCTACCTTGGCTTCTTCCAAGCGACCCAGGGCTTTAAGCAGGTTCCCCAGGTCACTGCGAACACAGTACAAATCCTAGAAACCCAGAGACATACTTTTGTCATTAATTATCTTTGATTTGTTGATCAAAAGTTATCTTGTAATCACTTTTATACACCTAGGCCCTTGTCATTTTACTCTGTCAACTAAAAGTACTATTAACTAAAGACTCATCCTCAATTCCAAATTCCAAAAAGTTCCAAAAACTTATTTGATGGCTAGACCTGACCTGAACAGACATGACACTATTTATAGAATTTATTTATCTCACTTAGTATGAATACTTATATACGTGTATTATTAAAGCAGAATTATATATATATATATATATAATACATTTCATTACCTTTCTAAAATCTAAAAACTTCATTTTGAAATGCATTTGACTTGACCAGTTTCCAATGTCAGTCAAGTAAAAAATAGAAAATAAGAGACCAAATGTACTTTTTTACTTATAGTATGAATCACCACTCTTATATCAAGGACCAAAAATTTTCCATAGTGGAAAAAATATTCAGTCTGTGACTACCCAATAGAAAACTTGCCATAAAGAGTCTTGACATCATTTCACATTAAACAGAAAGATTACCATCCAACCATTACCACAATCCTGGCACCTACCACTATACTAGATATTACTCATTAATATTAACTGCCATTAAAGGTGTGTGTGGGCATAATGAAAAGCTGACTCTGCTTTTTATTAGCAAATCAATTTGTATTCCTATTCATCTGAATCCATGTCAGAACAGTGAATATGAATTTTCATTTGCCCTATTTGCTTCTGTCAGTCAAATCTATTATTATTAGTCAATAAGCAGAAAAATGGCAACAGGGAGTACATTTATAATCCAAACTGTTCCATGGGTAAAAGAGCCTTAAATGAAGTCCTAGAAAGTGAAAGTTTGTCAACTGTGCCAAAGTTTAACATTACATAAATTATGTGCAATTACACTATGGTTTCCAAAGTCAAGTGATTGATTTTACTGATAGCTTTTATGATTTAAATTATCATCTACCAGATGAACCCAAAGTCTGCCAGCAAAGAATGAACTGTCAAAGAACATTCTCTTGTAATCAACAATACTGGAACAGCTTCATGATCTACCCAAGCAATGAATAATGTTTTAGGAGAGTACAGTTGCCATCCATGACTTCAAGCACAAATGGCTAAAAATAATCCCCAAAGCATCATAGGTACCTATAGTGCAATGAATTATTTACTGTCTCTTCTAGCCATAGTCCTTAACTTCCACCAAAGTTATTGCCCTGCTGTGTCGGGTAAGAGAAAGTAGGAGAAAAATACTTACACGATGACATGATCCAGCTGTGGATGTTAACAGAGTTAATTGTAAAAACTTGAAACTCTACCATGGGTATAAAATGAACCATCTCAGAAGCAGAAGAGGGAATATCTCACTACCTTCAAAGGAATGGAAAGTGCCCTTTGACCACCAAGAGCCCTGAACACTGAAACTCCTTGAGGCAGGGACAGAGAGCTGTGACACCACCAGAGGAAAAGCAGCAGAACCATAAAGTAAAGCTGACTCTGGGGAAAAGGTTTGCTTGCATTTAATTGAGGGAGCTAGGTTTGTTGATTCAGAGTTAAGCCTAGAGCCTTTGAGCTGATGCTTACAGCAGAATGGAGTGCCTTTGAGCATTTATCGGCAGCTCTAAAAAATCTTTGTTGCCCAGGGAGAGAGACCTGACTGTGGGCAATGCTGAGGAAAGGCTGTCCTGACTGAAGAACTGTGCCCTGAACATTTCGGCCCCTGAATTGTAACCTAACTTCCCTAATAAACCCCATAACTGAAAGTATGGTGTCTTGATTTCTGTGTGGCCATTGCAATGTTATTGAAACCAGCTGAATAGAGATGAATAGAGTGCTGTAGGAGTAATGGTTGAGTGCCATTTTTCAAATGCCATTAATCTTATTATCTTCTTCGTATCCTTCTCTAATTAGTCAAAGCACTTTTTAGTCCTATTAAGAGTACACTCTCAACTACAGGGAACCCTAGTGTTAGCCTACAAATACAGTCAATACTCATTATATGCATTATCATTTTTTTAGTATGATCATGCTTATCTCTGTAATACAAGGGAGCTTCAAAAGGTTCATGGAAAATTTCATTGTCTTTTAATCCCATTTTTCCATGAATTTTTGGAAGACTCTAGTATAAAGGTAAGGGGTGCTGAGGCTTCTACTCCCATAAAGATTTACAGCCTTGGAAACCCTATACAGGGCTGCTCTGAGTCAGAACCAACTCAACGGCACACAAGTTAAATGGTGGTTGATTAAATTCTTGAAATATCACTTATCATTTCAAAAGAATCCAGGGAAGTTTCTCACCTCAGGATGGATAAATATGTTTTTAATGCTTGATTAATGCAATAAAGATTTTACAACCAAAAAAAAAAACCCACCAGGCTTACTGGTCTGGTCTGGTCGACACTGGTGGAACCCCCAAGAGTATGGTTCTTAGACAGCCTGGAACTGAACTCCCCCCACATGGCTGAACTTTCAGTAAAACAACAGACAAGACCACCACTACCAGGGAAGTACATACTCCTTAGATCAATGAAATGAAATAAAAAGAATAGTATTTGTCCAGGGATAAAGTTCAGAAAGAAGGAAGAACTAGAAAAGAAAGATGAATGGAAACAGTAAACAAGGGAAGAGAGTGGAAAGGGTGCCATTAAATTGTGGAGATTGCAATAAATGTCATGAATTAAAATGTGTATGAATTGTATGGAAAACCAATTTAATCTACTCTGTAGACAGTCACCCATTTCAATCTAAAAGTTTTTTTTTTTCCCTTAAAAAGTACACTCAGGCATATATCCAACAAGAATCTAAATAGGTAAAATATATATATATATAACCTCAACAACTTAGTAATAAAAAGACAAACAACCCAATCATAAAATGGGCAAAGGCCTTGAACAGACATTTCATCAACAAGGACATTCAAATGGTCATAAAACACACAGAAAGCTGTTCAGTATCATTAGCCAACAGAAAGATACAAATCAAAACCATCATGAGATACTATGTTCACCACCACTATGATGGCTAAAAGGAGCTCCGGTAGTGTAGTGGTTACGAATCGGGCTGCTAACCTCAAGGTTGGCACTTTGAAACTACCAGCTGTTCCACGGAAAAAGATGAGACTTTCTGCACCCATAAAGATTTACAGCCTCGGAAACCCTGTGCAGGGTCACTATGAGTCAGAACCAACTCCACGGTACTTAACAATAACAAAAACGACATGATGGCTAAGATTTTTTAAATAAGTAAATGCTGGCAAGGATGTGGGAAAATTAGAACCCATATTCATAGCTATTAGGAATGTAAAATGGTACAGCTGCTGTGGGAAAGTGTGGCAATTTCTCAAAAAACTAAAAATATCACTCAACAATTCCATTCCTAGGTACATACCAAAAAAACTTGAAAGTAGAGACTCAAACAGAATACTACTCAATCAGTAGGAGAAATGAAGTCTTGATATATACTATAGTGTAGAGTTTGAAGACATTATGCTGAGACAAATATAAAAGGATAAATATTGCATGAACTCATTTATATAAAAAAGGAAAAGAAAAAGCAACTGTATACAAACCAAATTCATGGTCTCTATACAGCTGTTTCGTGGGAGAAAGATGAGGCTTTCTGCTCCCGTAAAGATTTGCAGCCTCAGAAACCCTGTGGAGGGTGTCACTATGAGTCAGAACCAACTCCACGGTACTTAACAACAACATACAATTCTGGCAGACCAAAGTTTATACATATTGTTGTTGTTAAATGCCATCCACTCAGTTCCAACTTACATCAATGTTTAAGATTTCTGAGGTGCAGCTGGTGTGTTTGAACTGCCAGCTTGGCAGTCAGCCAAGCAGTGCTTAACTTAAAGCACCACATCAGGGCTCCAGTTTTTATATGTAAGGGGGGTTGTTAATGATGATGAAAAAATCCAATTGATTAAGGGTAGGGTTACACAGCCAATTATTTTAAGTGCTATTAAGGGTCCTGGTTTTCATGGAACACCCCAGTTAATTCACCAAATAATGTTTAGTGCTTTTGTTCTATTTCACCTAATAATGTGTTTAGTGCTTTTGTTCTACTTCCTAGTTTGTTGCATAGTGCCAGCAGTACTAAAGATGGCAAATAGGTCATGCAAGGCACATCAATTGATCTTTATTCACCTGGAACAACAGAAGGAGGAGCATCAGGAATAGAAGAAAATGAAAATATGTGCCTCCGCGAACAACTTTACCATGAGACCAGAATAACTGAATTATTGATTATTTTGATTAAAGATTCTATAGAGGAATTCTATCAAAAGGAAAAAAAATGTCAAATTCTCATAGACTACAGACTTTCTGGAGTTATAGAAGGTAAATGGACTCCTGAAACTACATCCCTGAAATAATCTCTAAACTTTAAACCAAAAGTATCCCCTTAAAACCAAACAATAGTTTAGCTGTGAGTATCCTGCTCTTTTAAGATCTACTGGGTGTGGGGTGGGGGTGGGAGCACCAAAAGTTTTAGAAGACTCCATGGTCTTTTAATTCCATTTTTCCATGAACTTTTAAAAAGTTCCTCATGCTGTTGTTAAGTGCCATCAAGTTGGTTCATATATGGGATCAAATTGACAACAGCAACTTGGAAGATTAGAAAGGAACCTTAGGGGGCAGCCATGTTTATGTTAATGAGGGAAGAACAACTCAGAAGAGTGTTAAAAACGGTTGCATAACTTAAAGAATGTAATCAATATCACAAAATTGCACAAATCAAAGAATGTAACCAGAGTCACTAAACTGTAATGCCGAAACTACTGAATTGATAGTTAATGGAAGTGTTAGAATGTTTTATTGTGTATGTTCTCAACAAAAATAAAGTAAAACTTAAAGAAAAAAATGCATGCTCAAGAGTTCTATAATTTTGGCTATCTGATTTGCATAGCATTTTTTCCTCATCTTTAAGGATTAAAAAAAAAAAATCCCTGTTTTAACAGACTATGACAGGATAATCAAATCTGTTCACATGAGTTCCTTTTACTAGTTAATTATCATGGTTTTACATCTTTGTACTTGTACCAATTCCCAACCTCATACATCTCTTTCATGTACCATGGTGGCTTGTGTGTTGCTGTGATGCTAGAAGCTATGTCCCTAGTATTTTAAATATCAGTATTTAAATATGATGGGTATGTTTCATGGTGGACAGGTTTCACTGGAACATCTAGACTTGAAGACAAACTAGGAAGGATAGGCAGACCACTTCTGAATGGTTGTTGTTAAGTGTCGAGTCGGTCCTGATTCATAGCAACACTGTATAGGGTTTCCAAGGAGTGCCTGGTAGTTTGAACTGCCAACCTCGTGGTACAAATCGACTTTGCGTTCCAGTGTCTTATCCCACAGCATCACACCAGAACTCTGAAAACCTTGTACACAGCAGCAGAACACTGTCAGAACTACTGCAGGAAAATGAGCCCCTTGTATTGCAAGGCACTCAAAATACAACTAGAGAAGACCATCAATTAGTCAATGTCGATGGCACTTAACAACAAAGCCAATGATGATGAAACTGAAAAATGTTACCAACTTCTTCAGTCTGAAATTGATCAAACATCTTGATCAATCAAGACGCACTGATAAAATTACTGGGGACTGAAATGCAAAGGTTGAAGACAAAGAGGATCAGTAGTTGGGAAATATGGTTTGGATGATAGAAATGATGCTGGAGATCACCTGGTCGAATTTTGCAAGACCAATGACTTTTTCATTACAAATACCTTTTTCCAACAACATAAAAGACCACTATACACATGAACTTCTTCCAGGTGAAATGCACAGGAATCAAACTGACTACATGTGTAAGAAGAGGAGCTCAATTTCATCGGCCAGAACAAGGCCAGGGGCCACTGTAGAACAGACCATCAATTGCTCATATGTCAAGTTCAGGCTGAAGCTGAAGAAAATTAAAACAAACCCGCAAGAGGAAAACATATGACTGTGAACATATCCCACCTGAATTTAGAGACAATCTCAGTAACAGTTTTGATGCATTAGACACTAATCACCAAAGACTAGAGAGTAGTAGGATGACATCAAGAATTGATGAGGAAGAAGCAAAAGATCATTAAAAAGGAGAGAAAGAAAAGACAAAAATATATGTCAGAAGAAACTGAAACTTGTTCTGGAGACTAGAGAAGCTAAAGTAACGACGAAATGAGGGCATACAAGAATTGAACAAAAAATTTCAAAGGACAGCTATAAAACACAAAGTCAAATATAAGGAGGAGTTAGAAAACCAAAAGGGAAGAACATGCTCACCTTTCTCAAATTAAAAGAACTTAAGAACCTCAACTTGCAATACTGAAGGATTCTATGGGCCAAATATTGAATGGTACAAAACGCATCAAAAGAAGATGGATGGAATACAGCCACTAAGAGCAAAAAGAAATGGTCACTAGCATATGATCAAGAACTAAAGGTATTGAAGGGAGAAACCCAAGCTGCAATGAAGGCATTGGCAAAAACTAGGCCCCAGACAGGCTTGCAGGGTGTGCCCTCTGGCTGTTTGAATGACTGTAAACGTCCTGAGTGTTTTGGTGCACATCCCCAAAACAAAAAACAAAAACACTGAGGGAACAGAAGCAAATACTGTTGAATAATGAAGCATGCAGGGGATTTGTAATCATTGCAATGAAATGAATATGACAGAATGAGTGTAAAACTGATGTTCCCCCATGTAAACTATAACTCAATTCACAATAAAAACTTAAAAAAAAAAAAAAATCCCAGGGATTGACAGAATACAAATCAAAATTTTTCAACAAACTGATGCAGCACCAGAGGCATTCACTCGTCTGTACCAAGAAATTTGGAAGAGATCCATATTTGTTGCCATTCCAAGGAGGTGACCCAATGGAATGCAGAAATCATGGGACAATATCATTAATACCACGTATAAGGTACAATTTTGCTGAAGATAATGCAAAAACGGTTGGAATATTACATCGACTGGGAACTGCCAGAAATTCAAGCTGGATTCAGAAGAGAATATGAACTAGGGATATCACTACTGACGTCAGATGGCTCTTAGCTGATGAAAACAGAATACCAGAAAGATGCTTCTATTTTACTGACTATGCAAAGACTTTGATTGTGTGGATCATAACCATGGATAACATTAATAAGAGTGTATATTTTGGAACACTTATACATGCTCATGAGGAACTTGAATATAGATCAAGAGGCAGTTCTTCTAACAGAACAAGAGGACACTGAATGATTTAAAATTAGGAAAGGTGTGCATCAAGGTTATATTCTTTCACCATATTTATTCAATATAATCCAAGGTGGGTTACATGAGGATAAACACGACATCAGGATTAGAGGAAGACTCATTAACAACCTGAGATTTGCAGATGATACAACCCTGCTTGCTGAAAGGACTAGAAATATTTCCTGATGAAAATTAAAGACTACAACCTTCAGCACGGACTGCACTTCAATGTAAAGAAAACAAAAATCCACCTAACTGGGCCAAGAAATAACTTCATGATAAATGGAGCAAAGATTGAAGTTGTCAAAGATAGCATTTTGCTTGACTCCACAATCAACATTCATGGAAATAGCAGTCAAGAAATCAAGTGACATACTGCATTAGGCATATCTGCTGCACAAGACCTGTTTAGAGGATTAAAGAGCAAAGCTATCAGGAGGGTCCAGTCCCTGGAGAACATGGTGCTTGGCAAAGTGAAGGGTCAGCTAAAAAGAGAAAGACCCCCAATGAGATCGATTGGTACAATGGCAGTAACAATGGGCTCAAAGGTAACAATTATAAGGATGGCACAAAACCAGGCAGTGTTTCATTCCATAGTGCATGGAGTTGCTACAAGTCAGAATCAACTTGACATGTTTAAAACCATCAACTATGCGAGTGTCCTGGTGTGGTACTGTAGAATATGTACTGGGCTGGTAACCACAAGATCACTGGTTAAAACCCATCGTTTGCTCCTCAGAAACCCTATATAGGGTTGCTATGAGTCAGGACCGAATCAATGACTCAACTATAGACACACAGTACTATTATCAGGGCGATAAAAAACTACCAAACCAAACCTACTGATATCATGTTGATTCTGACTCACGGCTATTCTATGTAGGGTTTTAGAGACTGTATCTTTACGGGAGCAAACAGTCCAATGTCCAACTCACAGGGTCACCAGGACTCCTTATAAAAAACCTACAATACGATGGAATGAATGTAAAACTAAAGTTCTCTCATGTAAACTATCATATAATTCACAATAAAACATTTTTAAAAAATGGAAAAAAAAAAACCTATAGTATTTTGATTATCTCAAATTCAAACTCCTCAGCCTCATTATTCTATATGTCTTCCAATAGACTTTTCTGCCTACACTCATTTCCTGTTACTTCATGACTCAACACTTTAGCCAAGAAGTCTACTTGCTATGAACTTCCTCCAGAATGCTTACATCATAAGAAACCACTCAAGAATATCTCCTGATTAATATTTGCCAATAATAATCATCCAAGGAGCCTACACCTTTTTTTTTCTTTCCCCTTTGCAGGTTCTGTCTCATATTGTAAGCCACAACTCACATTCCCCCAATGCATCTCTCCCCAATTCCTAGCAAAGCATTGTACACTCAGTAAGCACTCAAATATTTAAACGTAACATTTGTGTGACAAACCTGAACAAAAACAGAGACGGAAACGTAATATATGGTTTTCTATAGTTCAAAAAGTAGTCCTGGTATGGTGCTGTAGAATAAGCACTAGACTGCTAACCGCAAGGTTGGTAGTTCAAACTTACCAGGTGCTCCTCAGAATCGACTCAATGGCACTAACAATATAGTTCAGTAATACATGTGAAAATGTAACAAATAACATGACAACTACACATGAAGGTAGCTCAGTAGCCAGTAGCTCAGTGCTGTTTATCCACAATCAAAGCAAAACAAATTATTCAGTCCACAATGCATTAATGATGCAATTTAAGCACTGCCAATGGGTGCACAATCAAGATTCTGTCAATGCTAAATTTGACAAAAGCATTTGACAGTAAGCTTAAATCTATTTAAGATCAGATATCCTGAAATAAAATATGACCACTATGGTACATTTAGATGAAATCAAGGCAGTTTATTTACATAAACCCTTTTTTATTCTTGTTAGTAAGGGTAGAGAAAGACACCAACACCTTCTTATAGCTAGAAAACAGAAGCAGATAGAAATATGACATGGCTATTCAATGCCTTCAAGAGACAATCTTACCATTATTTTAGTACTATATCAACTTCTTTGTGGCTCTGCAGGATAAGCACTGGACTGCAAACCACAAGGTCAGCAATTTGAGCCCACCAGCAAGCAACTCCTCAAGAGAAAGATGAGGCTTTCTGGTCATGCAGTTTTACAGCCTCAGAAATCCTATATAGGGTGACTTGTGAGTCAGAACCAACTAGTCAGCATTATAACAAATCTCTTTTCTTTGGCAAGGCACAAAGATATATTGAAAAGTATGTTTCTGCCTACCACTTAAAATTTCCCTTCTCAATATAGGAGGGGGGTTTCGAAAAGTTCGTGGAAAAATGCAATTAAGCCCCCATGGTTCAAGCTCACCAGCCACTGCTCAGAAACCCTACACAGGGTTGCTATGGGTCAGAACCGACTCAACAGCACTTAACAACATATTTCTGTAGTTTGGTATATTGTCAATAGCAATGACTGTTCTATAAGCATGTTGTTGTTTTTAAAGTAACTTCAAGTTGGTTCCCAAGTCCACGCACAGAACAAAACATTGCTCAGTCCTGCACCATCCTCACAATGTCAATCCATCTCATTCCAGGTCTTCCTCTTTTTCACTGACCCTCCATTTTACCAACTATGTTGTCCTTCTCCAGGGACTGGTCCCTCCCGATAACATGTCCGAAGTATGAGAGACAATGTCTCACCACCCTGGCTTCTAAGGAGCATTACTCTGGCTATACTTCTTCCAAGACAGGTATGTTTGTTCTTCTGGTAGTCCATGGTACTTTTAATATTCTTCCCCAACACTATAATTCAAATGCCATTGATTCTTCTATGGTCTTCCTTATTCACTGTCCAACTTTCACACGCACACGAAGCCACTGAAAATACCATGGCTTGGGTCAAGCACTCCTTAGTCCTCACATTGCTATCTTTGTTCCTGGACACTTTAAAGAGATCTTATGCAGCAGATTTGACTAATTCAATATGGAATTAATTTCTTGACTGTTTTCATGAGTGTTGACTATGGATCTAAGCAAAATACAGTCTTTGACAACTTCAATCTTCTCTCATTTATCATAATGTTATTTATTGGTCCACTTGTGATTTTTTTTTTCTTGTCATTGAGATGCAATCCATACTGAATGAAGCTACAAGAATAGGCCCACTGAAAATCTGAGCCAATAGAATCAGAGTTAAAGATGGTTGGGGCCAGGTCTGTGTAAGAGGGTGCAAGTGGACCTTAAAGTCAAGCAATAAATAAAAGGTGGAAATAAAGGGAAAGAACTTAAATAAAGGGTACAGAGATCAGCCCCGAGTCTTGGCAAGAACAGGGTTCAATTCCCAGAGGCAGCACATACAGGATTCCCTAAAACCTTTTGTGGATAACTAGCTATATTGTTGCTCTAAGTGCCATCGAGTCCATTTTGACTCATAGCAACCCTGTCTAGGATTTCCAAGGCTGTAAATCTTTTTAAGAGCAGGAAGCTTCATATTTCTCCAACAACTAGCTAGATTATTGTTGTTAAGTGCTGTTGAGTTGGTTCCAACTCACAGAGATCCTGTACAGGGTTTCCAAGGAGCAGCTGGTAGGTTTGAAATGAGCTAGACAGTACTACAATAAAAAATTATAAAGTTACTCAAATTTACAAACAAATATGCGTACACATATACGAAGAGGCTTCAAAAAAGTCCATGGAAAAATTCCATTTTTCCATAAATTGTTTGAAGCCCTTTTGTAAATATATTACATATATACACACTGGCATAATTTCTAAAAGGATACACAAAAAATTATAACCATTGGCTACCTCCAAGAAGTATAGCAAGGAAACCTCACTGTATCTATTTTTTTAAAAAAACAGTGAATTTTTAAAACTTAAAAATTATAAATTCTTAAAATGAGCTGAAAAAATAGATGACACAATGAGAAATTATTTCAGAACTTTGAACATACTAAATTAAGCTTCAGTTAACTAACCTATAAAACGGGGATTAACGCTAAAAGAGACATCAGGATAAGATCAATGATTTAACAAACTGCTCAGTGGCTGCCTTGAGGGGTGGGAGTAGGTGCCCCCTGGGCACATCAGTTACTTTTTATTCCTTCAGCGTTTGAAAATATTTAGGTTCAAGTTTTAATATTTACTATAAAGATTTACAGTACTAGAAATGTTAAGGAGCAATTCTACCCTGTCCTATAGGGTCACTATGAGTCAGAATCAACTCAATGGCAGTGGTTTGTTGTTTTATTTTTTTAGTTTTACCATTATTAACCTGTGTGAGCCTAAAAAAGTTACTAACCTCTGGATCTCTTCTATTTTGCTTTTTTAATTTGGTAATATTGGAAATACCACTTCCTTTGAAGGATCATTTTGAGGATTAACTTTTGAAGAACTTAGCACACAACAGGATTTCAATAAACAGTAGCTACTATTAAAACCTTGCAGTTAGCAGCCCAATGCTTAACTCACTGCACCACTAGGGCTCCATATATTCAAGCCACTTCCAGAGTTGTTGTAAAACTAAATGTTGACAATATACTTTGAAAATGCATTCTTTTTCTGGATTCCTTTAACTTACCTCTTAAGTTCTCTCCCTAACTACACCAAAAGCTCTGAGGACAAGTCTTATTTTCTTTGTATCTTTCAAAGACCCTAATACAGCATAAACTTAATAGCTGCCAGCTGGGCCTCTTGTTCCCCAGAAAACATCTGAAATTTAGACAAAACATATTTAAGAACTAGTCAAACGCCTAGTATGGATATATCATCTCAATTCTACCCCTTCTAATTACATTAAAAGAGAATAGGATATTCAGAAGTAAATTTTGCAGACTAGTGTTCATGGGACTGATCCATACCATGCATTGGCACCTTATTTTAATTATTTTTATTACAGTTTAAGGCCCTTTATCATTCCTTGAAAATCAAACCTTTACAAATGTTTATCGGAATTTACATAAATTAATCAAAACATGTGTCCCATACTTTTATGGGCATTATAAAAAATAGTTTCTCGCAATGCTTTCAGACATAACTTTCTAGGTAAAATGATTTTTATATATGATGCAGACCAAGTTAAAGAAATTTCACCATTTTAAGTAAATAAACATTTCTAAACTCTTCACTTTATTCCATGCAAAAACCTATTTTAGTGTCCAAATCATCACACATTTCCTTCTGGGTTTCTGGGAAGACAAAATAATAACCATTACAATTTTACTCACAGGATTGTACTGAAGAGCAGAGACGTACGCTTGTACTGCCCCTTCCATGTCACCAGCTGCTACCAATGCAGCTGCCAAGTTAATATAACCATCGATGAAATCTGGTTTGAGACGCAATGCATGTCGATAATGCTCAATTGCTTCCTGTAACTGCCCTCTTTCCTTGTATACATTCCCCAAATTCGAATAGGCTTCTGCCAGAAGGGGATTCTGTTTAATTGCCAGAGTGCTAAAGTGAGCAGATCTGGAAAAGGCAAAAAGTGTTGACACATGGGTATACATTCTACAGAAAGAAGGTACAGTTTCCAAAGATCCCTTGCTATACTGCTAACTGCATAATAATTGTTAGGCACCAGTCCTTCAACTGATTTTCAACTCATAGTGACCCAATAGGATTTTCTTGACTTTAATGAGGAGTTGTGGTATGGTGCTGTTGGTTAATGCGCTGGACTACAAGCTCACCAGCTGCTCCTCGGAAATGACTGGACAGCACTTAACAACAACAATCTTTAAGGAAGTCAGGTCTTTCTCTTTTATTTAGAGAGCTGGGTGGGTTGTGTTGTTCCACCAGGGATCCTCTTACATAACAACACATTTTATTTTATTAGTCCATTACAAGGGAGCTCTGGTAGCATAGTAGTTATGAATCGGGCTGGGAACCACAAGGTCAGCAGTTCGAAACTACCAGCTGTTCTGCGGGAGAAAGATGAGGCGCTCTGCTCCCATAAAGATTTAGCCTCGGAAACCCTGTACAGGGTCGCTATGAGTCTGAACCGACTCCACGGCACAAAGCCAGCCAGCCAGTCCAATATAGGAGTCCTGATGTGGCTCTGTAGGATAAGTACTGGATCATTAACCAACCCAAGGGCACTTACCACCACCACCAAGGTTGATAGTTCAAACCCAGCTGCTCATGGAAAACCCTATACAGGGTCACTCTGAGTCAGGGCTTTCTCTTTTAGGGCAGCTAGGTGGGTTAACAACAACAGTGCTTTTATAAAAAAATCATTTTAGAAATAGAAATGTTTGAAAACTGAAGGCATTCCAGATTTCAAATGGGAAAGCTTTTTCCATGAGATAAAATTCTTAACTAGAGTCTTGTTATCAAACGAACAAGAAGTAAGATGCCGTGTGCCTGGGTCTCTTTTTTCATTTAGTAATAAAATTCAATGATACACACCTTTAAGTGTCTAAACAAACCAGAGTGAGAATTTATTTAAAAGAACACTAATTTAATTAGCTTAAAAGCAATACATTGTAAAAGCATAAAGGCAGTATTTTCAACTTGAACTACATATGCACCTCCTACCACAGTACATATACACCATCATTTCTGAGCATTTCAGTCTCTCAAGACGACATGTCTTAGAAGGATGAGATAGACTGCTCAAGAAACAAGAAAGTAGTAAACCCTTGTGTAAAAGTCTAGAAAAAGATTATCTAGTCTTACTAATAATATAATCATCACCACAAAAGTAAGGAGAAAAACTGGCATCTGGGGTGTCACATATGGGTAAGAGAGCAGAAGTTGGTAGCTCAATTGAAACTCAGTACTAGAAAATTTCAAGTTCAAATATTTAATTATCATTTGTCTAGCTCAGCACCCAGAGGCATCAATCACCACATCTCCTACCTGTCCAGCCTTCGACACTGGAAGTGTATAGATGAAAGTAATAAAAGCACACCAGTATTGTCTGGCTCTTGTCTCCAGAGCTGCATGCAGTGTCTCTCAGCTGCCTCAAAATCTCCTGCCTGATATTCTCGATGTGCCAACTCAGCTAACCCTTGGAAGGAAAGCATACGTTTCGTTGGTTCTGGAGAATCATCAAAACATTTGAGGGAGGGAGGGAGGGGAAACAAAAAGTTAGAAATGCAAACAAAAAATGTAAAAATATGGTATATTAAACTTAAAGATGAAAATGCTTGAAACTATGTAAAGCACCAGAGTGTTCTGCACTTTATTTATACCACCAAGTTAACACAGGTGCAGAATTGGCATCTTAGATTTCACTCATAAATACTTTCCCTTTCCCAAACTAGATAGGAATTTACTTCCAAATGATATTAAATTTCATGATCAAAAATTCTTTACTTTTAAATTATAAATCATAGGTAATTTATAAATTATAGGCAACACCTAAAGATCTTTCTTATCCCTTAGTTAATATTCAAGAGCAAAACATAAAACATGTGATTAGGAAGGCCACAAAGATTTAGTATTGTCAGAATTATCTGCTGCTTTTAAGATGGATTCAAGGGCGAAAGGAGCCCTGGTGGAACAGTGGGCTAAGCCTCAGGCTGCTCACTGAAAAGTCAGCAGTTTAAACCCACCAGAAACTCCACAGAAGAAAGATGAGGCAATCTGCTTATATGAAGACTTACAGCCTCGGAAACCGAATCTGTCCTATAGACTCTCTGAGTCAGAATCCACTCTGAGATGAAGGTACTGGTAATAATCTAACCCTTTAACTGGGTATTTTTACTCTTTACATCAATGCTCTGGTAGTGTAGTAGCTACGAATCGGGCTGCTAACCTCAAGGTCCGCAATTCGAAACTACCAGCTGTCCCTGGGAGAAAGATAAGGCTTTCTGTTCCCGTAAAGGTTTACAGCCTCAGAAACCCTGTGCAGGGTCACTAAGAGTCGGAACTGACTCCACGGTACTTAACATTATTTCACAATTTAATTTTTTTAAAGCGGACTCTAGAAACTGAACATAAAGGAACAAAGTCAAGGTGCTATTTTTAAAACAACTGACAAACAATATACATCTATCAAGAACCAAAATATTTATTTAAAGGGATCATCCAAAAACTTTAAAACCCAAAATTATATTGCTCTTCTACTCATCCCCAAAGGAGCTCTGGTAGCATAGTGGTTATGAATCGGGCTGCGAGCCGCAAGGTCAGCAGTTCGAAACTACCAGCTGTTCCGCGGGAGAGAGATGAGGCGTTCTGTTCCTGTAAAGATTTACAGCCTTGCAAACCCTGTACAGGGTCGCTATGAGTCGGAATCGACTCCACGGCACATAACAACAACAACAACTCATCCCAAGGAGTCCTGGTGTGATGCTGTACGACAAGCACTGGACTGCTAATCACAAGGTCAGCATTTCAAACCCACCAGCCGCTCCTTGAAAACCCTTTACAGAATCACTGAGTCAGAACCAACTTCACAGCATTTAACAAGAACAACCCAAACTTACAAGAACAACCCAAACTTACAAGGACACTATATGAGCTAAATACTACCCACACTGGTTTAATACTAGCATTTTCCAAAGTGTTCAGGCATTAACTGAAGGATTAAGACTTTGTAAACAACTATATAAATCAAGCAGTTACCTACTAATGGTTTAAAGGGGTGGTGGTGGGGTGCTAAAATACAAAACACTTGATAAAGCTCAACAAAATGAATACCAAATGAAACCATTTTGCTATGTTGTAGTTGTTACAATGCCATCGAGTCAATTCTGACCCACAGCAACTCTGTATAGGGTTTCCAAGGAGCTTGAACCATTAACCTTGCAGTTCAAACAACTTTGCAGTCTGATGCATTAGCCCACAGCACCACACCATGTGCAAGTGGCTTAATTCAAATACATTAAGGGTATAGCTAAAAACTAACAAGGAAGGGGGAAGGCCCTCAGCAAACTACTCAACTCAATTGTAGATACTTATAAGGAGCTCTGGTAGCGTAGTGGTTACGAATTGGACTGCGAACCTCAGGTGCTCCCGTAAAGATTTACAGCCTCGGAAACCCTGTATAGGGTCGCTATGAGTCGGAACCGACTCCTCGGAACATAACAACAATATTTAAACAATGATACATTACTGGAAGGAGTCCTGCTGTGGCACTGTAGGAAAGGCACTGAACTGCTAACAGCAATGTCTGGTTCAAACTCACAAGCCACTCCTCAGAAACCTATACAGGGTCTCTATTCGAGTGGGAACCAACTTACATGGAACTTCACAAACAACTTTCACAAACCAGATAGTTGAATGGTCAAATTACTAAACTCTACCAAGGTCACAGGGGCAAATTCAATTTTGAGACTAGCAACCCCAATCTTTCAAGCTGGCAGTTGTTCTGGATACTAGGGAAAGCAAAGTAAATCTCCTGACTGCACAGCTGGCCACGAGCATAAAGCACAGAGACTTGCAACCAAATCTGAGGGAGTTTGTATCTCTAATAGAAACTAGAAAATTACATTTTAAACCAGTCTCAATAACTTCCTATATCCTTGTTTTAACACGTAACTTTGTCACTTTTCAAAGCTGCTTATCTGTTATGTTAACATTTGAAACAACTTCCTCAAATAACACACATGGGGGGGGCGGGAAAAAAAACAGGCTAGTACAGAATCGGAATCAATCTTTGAAAGCCACTATGGGGTCACTACCTACAACTATGAATAAGACACTAAGGAGATTCACCTATTACTTAAAGTGGAATTTCAAAAAAAAACAATATATAAAACCCTTGACACATTTCAACCAAAAACAAAAAAATCTCATGGGAAATCTTAGAGCTGCAGCTCAATTCCCTCTCCCTCCCTGCCCCAAACAGCCTCAATATGAAATGGCAGTTTAAGGAAACTTAGAATTTGGTGGGGATTTTTGTTTTAGTACCCAAATGCTTTCACCTTAATTGTTTTAAGGGCAACTGCCTTACACTCGTGCAGTTTACACTCCAGTTGCTTTACAAACTCTTCAAGCAGGGATGAAACTTAAAAAAATATATATACACCCTATATTTTAAAAAATGAGATACTGGGCTAAAGAATGGGGATGGAAGACCCAGAGGAGGAGGAGGCGGCGGCGGAGGAATACATTGAAAAAGTAACACAAAGCGAGAATTCGAGAAGCAGAGTGGTCAATGCAAAGCAAAAGCACCAGGCCGGTTTCTCCCCCAGGGATAGGAACTGGACCGCAGGGCTGACAACCTTTTGAAGGGAAGGGTGTGGTTCCCTGCGGGAGGGAAGGGGGAGTAGGGTGGGAAGTCCAGGCTGAGAGCATCGAGAGGAATTGGACGACAGCAAAAAGATCCCCTGGAAATTTCCAATCCTAACCGGGGCCACTCAACCGAGTGCATTAGAAATGCACTGCCCAGAGGGATGTGCTGCCCAAAGTTCCCTCTTCTCAGGTTCCTTGTAGCAACCAGCGAGCTTCCGCTCGTCTTTGGGTGATGCAAAGTGGGGATATGATTACATCGGAATGGCACCCCCGCCCAGATTGACAGAGAACCAAATCTGGCTATGGGGAAAGGGTTGGAGGGGGGCATGGAAAGGAAAGAGGGCGGTGAACTGAAATATTCGAGGGGGGGGGGGAACGGTGGCGAAGCAAAGTGAGAGGGCAGGGATTCCAATGCAGTCCATTCTTAGCGCGCACGTGTAGTCGAGGCGTCCCGACTAGAAAGCCAAGTATTTATAGATTTAAGCTGCAAGAAAGAAAGGGGGGGGGGGGGAAGCACGAATGAAAGAGGTAATGTTTGAGGAAGGGAAAACAGATGGTGGTAGAACAGCTGAGCCACTGATGTAATGGGGGTGGCCAGAGGGAAGGAAGGAAGGGAGCGGTGAGAGAGAACGACGCGGGACCCCAAAGGGGAGTCTACTAAGGTAGAACGGGACACCCGTACCTGTGCTGTCGGCCACGTTGCCCACGGAAGACGCCATCTGGAGCTTCGGAGGGAGAGTAAGGAGGGGTTAATTGAGTCCCGCCGCCGCCGCTAGTGGCAAGAATGTTTCCGGAGGTAGTGGGTAAGAGGGCAGCAGCTGTACTGGTGCTCTGGAAGCCTTAAGCGGCGGCAGCCTTTACAAGTTTCGAACCTTAGGAACTCTGGTTAGCCATCTACCGCTCACTGTCTTGAAATGGCGGCGACTGCTCCTTGGCCGAAACAACACGGGCCGGAACTACTTTCTGTTACAATCAAGTACCCCAGCGGACGTAGCACGGTTACCAGCGCTACCAACAACAAAGTCTCCTGCTCTTATGTAACCTTCCGCACGGGGCCCATTGCGACAAACACGATTGTATTGAGAGCGCATGCGAGCAACCCTGTCACTCTACTCGAGGCTAGAGCACACTGTCAAGGGCAAAAGCTCCCAAGCTTGATTGTGTTTTGTTATTTTCAGTAGTGAAGGATAAGGTTTAAAAAGCCCATACATATGCTACATACGTTTTTGCTTAAAGGGTATAGTATAGCCAATATTATAGACTTTAACAGAAATGACAAAGGAGTCTAAAAAAGTTTAATAAACTTTCTCACACAAAAATGGATAGTTATACAAGTAAACGTAAATAATTGTACTTAAAATGAAGGCGAAGGGGGCTCCAATTTGAACACGTCTTAATTCTTACCCCAACATTGCTGAAAACTACTGATACTTTCCCAGGGCCAAATGAACGCAAACATCTCAGATTTTGGCCATATTGCCCGAAATTTCAAAATCGTTTTTGGTATTCTGTATACTTCTGCCCACAGTAATGGAGCAGATGTTAGCACTTAAATAACTCCGGTGCAGTCTAAGAGTTTGCCCTCCAAAGATAGCCATTAAAATGCTAAATAATTCACGCAGTTGTTGTTAAATACTGTCCAGTGGTTCCCACTCATTGACCCTAGACAGGGTTTCCAAGGAAGCAGCTGGTGAGTTTGAACAACTGACTTTGCATGTCTTCTGAGTTGTAGGCTCATTTCCACCAAATTGCTCTGCAAATCGTCACAACCTATTCCATTGAACTCGCAAAGCATTTTTAGATAAATGAACTCACTTGCCATCTACCTAAACAACACTTTTAATTTGAGTCTGAATTACCTCCACTTCCTTGAACAAATCAGCTCTTACGATCCTACTGAAGTTTTAAATTAATTGTTCAGATACGTTGTTCTTGTTGTTTAAAGTGCTGTGGAATCGGTTTCGACTCATAGTGACCCTGTATAGGGTTTCCGCAGCTTTTGCCGGAGCAGAAAGCCTCATCTTTCTCCCATATGTCACATTTGTTAAGTGCCTTCCAATCAGTTCCAACTCTTAGTAACCTTGTATAGAGGAGTAGCTGGTGAGCTTGAACCGCCGTCCAACGCATTAACCCGCAGTGCAGTATTCATTTATATCTCATATCTTGTTCCAGAAAGGATTTAAAGCAGTTTGCACCTTGAAATTAAAAAGGTTTAATTTCAGCAATGAATTCGTATAAGCCACTGGAGGCTAGAGTTTGGATCTTTAGCATCTTTTATTTCAAAACAATCCTTTATCTAAGAAAGCTGGCCAGTGAGTTTCTTCAAAAAGTTTTTACTACTTAGCCATTTGACAACATTAAAAAAAAAAAAAAAAAAAATCCTCAAAGCTTTGCTTCAATTTCTTTTAGACAGTCTACAGACTGATTAATTATGGATATGAGCACAGAGAAAAATCATATATGATCATTTCTTCCATCACACAATCAAGAGTCACACAATGTAGCGGAAAAAAAAAAAGACAAAAATTTACTGCACAAACTCCTGGAAATCAAGCACCAATACCTTCATTGAATTTAACTGATAAAATCTTTTTTGTTCCCCCTCTCATTGCAAGTACCACATCTGTGGTGAATAAACTCAGCTTTTCAAGTTCTAAAACAGATTACTCAAATTCTATTAGCAGATGTTTGGATTTAACTGTTTAGTGTTGCTGTTGTTAAGTGCTGTCCTTGTGTGGCGCTATAGGTTAATGCGCTGGACTGCAAAGCCGTTTGAACTGCAAGGTCGGCGGTACAAGCTCACCAGCTGCTCCTCAGAAATCCTATACAGGGTCGCTATGGGTCCGAACCGACTCAACAACAACAAAGGATTTCTACGGAGACCTGGTGTGGCCCTGAAGGCTAATGCGTCAGACTGCAAAGTTGTTTGAACTGCAAGGTCCGTGGTTCAAGCTCACCCGTCAATCCTAGGAAACCCTATACAGGGTCGTTAGTGGTCAGAACGGAGTCAACGGCACTTAACAACAACAAAGGATTTCTGGAGTTCTGGCGTGGCGCTGTGGGCTAATGTGTCAGACTGCAAGGTCAGCGGTTCAAGCTCACCAGCTGCTCCTTGGAAACCTTATACAGGGTCGCCATGGGTCAGGATCTACTCGACGGCACTTAACAACAACAACAAAGGGTTTCTGAGGAGCTCTGGTAGCGTAGTGGTTAGGAGTCGGTCTGCTAATCTCAAGGTCAGCAGTTCGAAACTACCAGCCATTCCGGTGGGAGAAAGATAAGGCATTCTGCTCCCATCAAGATTTACAGCCTCGGAAACCCTATGCAGGGTCGCTATGAGTCAGGAACAGACTCCATGGCACACCACCACTGCCACCACCAAGGGTTTCTGGTGTGGCAGTATCGAATAAGCAAGCACTCGACTGCAAAGTCGGTTTGAAACGCAAAGTCGGCCATTGGAATTTACCAGCGCCAGACTGCAAAGCCGTTTGAACTGCAAGGTTGGTGGTTCAAGCTCACCAGCTGCTCCTTGGAAACCCTATACAGGGTTGCTATGGGTCAGAATCG
>NW_006408636.1:9206765-9209104 GCF_000296735.1 Chrysochloris asiatica | reverse complement strand
ATATATATATATATACATATATATATATATATATATATAGAGAGAGAGAGAGAGAGAGAGAGAGAGAGAGAGCTCTGGTGTGGTGCTGTCGGCTAATGCTCTAGACTGCAAAGCCGTTTGAACTGCAAGGTTGGTGGTTCAAGCTCACCAGCTGCTCCTTGGAAACCCTATACAGGGTTGCTATGGGTCAGAATCGACTCGATGGCACTTAACAACAACAACAACAACTCAGAAACCCTATACAGGGTCTCTTTGAGGGTCTCTGTGAGTCAGAGCAGACTCCAGGGCACTTAACAACAACAAAGAGTTTCTGAGGAGTGGCTGATGGGTTTGAACCACTGACGTTGCAGTTCAAACGACTTTGCAGTCTGACACATTAGCCCACAGCACCACACGAGGACTCCTAGAGAACAGTTGTTGTTATGTGCCGTGGAATCGGTTCTGACTCATAGCAACCCTGTGTGTAGGGTTTCCAAGGCTGTAAATGTTTACAGGAGCAGAAAGCCTCATCTTTCTCCCACGGAACAGCTGGTAGTTTCGAACAGCTGATAAGGTTCGCAGCCCAATTCGTAACCACTACGCTACCAGAGCTCCTTAGAGAACAGAGGAGGAGAGTATTATTTAAGTTACAAAGCATGTTCTTGTTTGTATAACTGATTGCTTCCCTCCATGAGCAACTGCCTCCTTTGCCACAAAGGTAGAAGAATTGAATGTGCCTGGCTTCTTGGTGTGGAACTGCAGATGAATGAGCTGTAGTGCAAGGTCGGTTTGAACCGAAAGGTCAGTAGTTCAAACTCAACAGCCGCTCCTCGGAAACCCTATGCAGAGTCACTATGCTGACCTGATCCAACAGCACTTAACAACAACCATTACTGAACATTTTGTTCAATGATTCTATAGAAGAATTCTATACTTTGTGGAATCATGGAGGCTGTATAGACTACTGAAACTATTTCCCTGACATAACCTTAAACCAAAAATATCCCATGAAATCTTCTTAAAATCAAACAACAATTTAGTTTAACTAGTAAAGAATATCAGCCTTGAGTTTTGTGCTTTACAAAAATCTGTCCATATGGGGAATGCAGTGGTTCTATAGGATAAGCACAGGACTGCAAACCACAGCATTGGTGGCTCAAGCCAACCAGCCACTCCATGGAAAAATGATGAGATTTTCTGCTTTCACAAAGATTTAAAGCCCTGGAAATCCAATACAGGCTCGCTATGAGTGGAAACTGACTCAACAGCATGTAACAACAACAACAACAACAACATATGGGATCAAATTGAAAACTTGAAAGATTAGATAGGCTAGTCCAGTGAATGTTAATAGAAGAAGAACAACTTGGAAAAGAAGATGGTTGCACAACTCAAAGAATGTATTCAGTATCACTGAATTGTTTGTGTAGAAATTGTTTAATTGATGTGTGTTCTGCTGTGTATATTCTCAACAACAAAAATAGTTTTTGTAACTTTCCTGTCTAAAAATAACTGGGGAAGGAAAATCACTTAAGGCTGAAGGCAAGAAGGCAAAAGCATGAGCCCAGCATTGAAGGAAGTGTCTGTGGGGTTTTTTGTGTGTGGTACTTCACTTTTCACTGATTTCTTGTGCTTTTCTTTTCTCCCTTTTATGTACAGTAATTTTAATTTATTTTTACTTTTTTATTGTGACTTGAGTAAAGGGTTGCAGAAAAGATCATCAGCTGTACATTCCACAAATTGTATACTTTGTTTCATCTCAATGATTATAATTCCCTCCATGCAATGGTGGTGGGTGGAGTCGGTCTGACTCATAGGAACCCTGCATAGAGTCTCTGTCTTTATAGGAGCAGAAAGCCTTATCTTTCTTCCAAGGAACAGCTGGTAGTGTTGAACTGCTGACCTTGAGGTTAGCAGCCCAATTTATAACCACTACACTACCAGAGTTCCTTACTGACAGGATTATCAGCTTTACATTCCACAAATTGTGTGCTTTGTTTCCTCTCAATGATTACAATCCCCTCCATGCCTCAGCATCCATGCCACAGCAGTTAGTTATCCTGCTTCCTCCCTGTGGTTCCTGTTTGCATTCTACCCACCTTCCTATCCCCTCTACACATTGTCCTTAGGAAAATCTTGCCCTTTTGATTTTGAATGATTGAACATCCCATGGAGAGCATACCCTGTTGGTGTTATTTTCTGCCCCCCACCCTCACCCCATAAACCTATCTACTGCTTGACTGATAATTGGGCCATGTGGGTGAGTTCCTTTCCAGACCTGAAGAGTGATCCAGAGCCATAGTCTCAGGCTCCTTAGGTCTCTTCCTGACCAGTAAACTCAGTCTTTTTTTTTTTTTTTT
>NW_006408636.1:9204028-9204680 GCF_000296735.1 Chrysochloris asiatica | reverse complement strand
AATACACAGACTCACTGTACCAAAAGGAAATGATTGATATTCAGCTGTTTCACGAGGTAGCATATGATGGAAGAAGTCCAAGGTACATTGAAGGAGTTGGCAAAGAACAATTCACCAGGAATTAATGGAATAAAAATTGAAATCTTTCAAGAAAGTGAGGCAACACAAGAGGCACTCACTCATCTATGCCAAGAAATTTGGCCTACTGATTGTAAGAGATCCATATTTATGCCCATTCCAAAGAGAGGTGACCCAACGGAATGCGGAAATCATCGGATAATATCTTTGATATCCCATGCGAGTAAAATTTTACTAAAGGTAATACAGAAATGGCTACAAGCATTCATTGGCAGACAATTTCCAGAGGTTCAAGTCGGAATCAGAAAAGGACGTGGAACTCGGGGTGTCGTTGCTGATGTCTGATGGATCCTGGCTGAAAGCAGAGAATACCAGAAAGATGTTTACCTGTGCTTTCTTGAATATCGCAAAGGCTTTCGATTGTGTGAATCATGACAAGCTATGGACAAAATTGCAAAGTATGAATATTCCAGAACACTAAATTGTGCTCATGGTATCTGTATATGGATCAAGAGGCAGTTGTTCGAACAGAACATGGGAACACTGAATGGTTTAAAATAAGAAAGGTGTGCGA
>NW_006408636.1:9187294-9188883 GCF_000296735.1 Chrysochloris asiatica | reverse complement strand
TTGTCTGTTTCCCCACCCTAAGCTACAAGGCGCTTAGTTT
The DNA here is from genome assembly GCF_000296735.1 of Chrysochloris asiatica. NCBI lineage: Eukaryota > Metazoa > Chordata > Mammalia > Afrosoricida > Chrysochloridae > Chrysochloris > Chrysochloris asiatica. Next base: position 9,188,843 of record NW_006408636.1, on the reverse strand, counting down.
AAAGGGCAACATGGCTTTTGATAGGCCAGAGCTAAATCACCCCAGCAATGACCACTCCCTTCCTGTTGAACCTATATAAGTCCCCTCCCTTCCCGTTGACCTCTTCTTCTTCCTCTCCTCCCTTCTGACTCCTGCCTTCTCTGTCCTACAGAGGTTACCTTTCCTCACCCTGAATAAAAGTCTCTAGATGGGTCATTTGGAATGAGGTGTGGTTGATGAGCGGCAACGGGTTGTTTTCCCTTTCATTGGTGTCAGAAGCAGGATGGTTGAGGTCCCGGATTTAACATGGGAAGGCCCAGGATCCCAATTCTCCCGGCACCCTAACCCGCTCATTTCAACACGCCCTCCCAGCACCCTTCACCAGCAGACTATTCTTCAGCCCTCTGGCTCAGGTAAGTCCCCTTTTGTGGCTGCCCTGGGTACGGAGATTTGGACCCCGGTAACCAGGATATAAGACTCCGTCCGGGACACAGACCAGGTGCCAGGTTCTGTGTCTCCTATAGTGAGTTTGGAACTCACCAGAACAAGTCCAGGACTTGTCCATTGGGCCTCCCGCCCACTGGAGGGACGCCTCAGAGGGTGGTGCGGCTTCTGTTACAGAACCCCTCCTTGTGACAGGGATGCCTCCACTGGGAGCCTGGGTCTCTGTACCTCAGACCGGGTCTGAGGTATGAGCACTGTCTGAATCTCAAGAGACGTCTTAGGTTCCAGGCACTTTTCGCTGTCTTATTCTTGGTTGCTAAGGGTTCCGGGTTTTCCATACCGGCAGATTCCCCCTTAGGGTGTTTCCTCTGAAACCTCGAGAGCTTAGACCTTGAACCTAAGTGTCTTATAAGTCTATCTACTCGAATTTGGCCTCAATACAAATTAGACAACCAAAATACCTGGCCGCCTAACGGCTCGTTTGAATCAGGTCTAATCCAAGACCTATTTAACTTTTGTGAGCGCCAGGGAAAATGGTCAGAGATCCTGTATATCCAGGGCTTTTCCTACCTTTGACTTTCTCTTTCTTCCATTGCTTGTACCACATCAGCCAATTTGACCCAGCTGGAACCTTCTCCCTATCAAAGAGTTGCATTGCTTGTCCTCTCGACTCCATCAGCCAATTTGACCCAGCTGATGAACCCCCTCCCTATCAAAGAGCCCCAAGTGCACCTCCACCCCCCCAACACTTAGGTCCCTCTTTCACCTTCTCCAGGTCCCCAGGAACTTGCCTTACCATCTTCTTCTTCTTCTCCCGCCTCTTCCCCTCTGTATGCACCGCCTTGTACTCTTTCCAAATCTCGAATGTTAATGGACCCTGAGTTTTCTCAGCCCAGTCATATAATAGCACCGTTGCAGGAAGTGGCTGGGGCAGAAGGAATTGTCTGAGTCCATACCACTTTTCCAATGGCAGAGTTAGCTTTAATTCAATCTAGACTTGGGTCTTTTACCTCAAATTCTGCAACTTTTATTAAGCAGTTTCAATTTCTAACGCAGTCTTACCAACTAACTTATCATGATATTTTTGTTGTTTTAACTAACTCTTTAACCCCTGAGGAGGGTAGGC
>NW_006408636.1:9186485-9186974 GCF_000296735.1 Chrysochloris asiatica | reverse complement strand
CTCGCTGTTGCATTTAAAGCCTACAATGGCCGAGATGATGCAAGGGCTGTAAAAAAGTACCAGTTATTAGCTCAGGCCATCAACCCCACCTTGCCGCCACGTGTAAGTGGAAAACCCGCAAAGCCTCCGGGACCTTGCTTCCAGTGCAACCAGGGTGGACATTGGGCCAAAGAATGCCCAAATCCCAAACCTCCCACCAGGCCCTGCCCCAAATGCATGCAGGAGGGACATTGGGGTTTCAACTGGCCCTTGGTGTCTACCCGCCATCCAGTCGCCGCCAACCCCGTCCCCTCAAGCAACCTTATTGGTCTAGCAGCAGAAGACCTATGAGGAGGCCCTAGCCTGTCTGGCCCAATGCGGATCACCTTCCAGGAGCCCAGGGTAACTTTCACCATGGCAGGTAATGGCAGGTAGGATGATCGCCTTTTTACTCGATACTGGTGTTAGTTTTTCTGCATTGCAGGAATTCTGGGGACCCACCTCCCTGTG
>NW_006408636.1:9183469-9185241 GCF_000296735.1 Chrysochloris asiatica | reverse complement strand
CAAGTCCCAACTGCTAGAAGCCCCAGCCCTGCATTTACCTGATCTCACCCATCCCTTTTATCTTTATGTGTCTGAAAATAAAGGGTTTGCATTAGGAGTTTTAGGCCACCAATTAGGCCCTACATTTGCTCCAGTAGCTTATTTATCAAAAAAACTGGATCCTACTGTCCGAGGATGGGCGTCTTGCTTACGGAGCTTAGCTGCAGCCTCCCTTTTAATCTAAGAATCAAAAAAATTAACTTTTGGAGCCCCAACTATTGTCTTATTCCATCATGCTATTGCTGATTTGTTAAACTATAAAAACCTACAGGATTTACCCCTTGCAGGATTCTTTTGCTTCAAACCTCACTCCTCCATGATCCCTCATTAACCTTCCAATTGTGCCAGGTCCTTAATCCTTCCACCCTACTCCCTGTGCCAGACCAGGAACCGATTCACAATTGCTTAGAAGCCTTAGAAGTTTTCTTGCCACATGACTCGCACATCCAGGAAGGACCTCTTTCCTCCCCCGACCTAGTTTGGTATACTGATGGTAGTTCTTTCTCCCAAGATAAAATCAAGCGGGCAGGTTATGTCATTGTATCTGAAAGTGAAGTCATTGACCAGGGCTCCTTCCCTCCTCAAACAACTAATCAACAAGCAGAGCTAATCGCCTTCACACGGGCCTTTACCTTAGCTTCAGAAAAAGACTCACGGTTCATATAGATTCCAAATATGCCTTAAGCAATTTTTACAACATCTTTCCTCCACCTGCGAAATTTGCCAAAAGACAAATCCATCTTCTAAACCCACCCCTTTCCCTACACACCAAGCCAGGGGTCTGCTCCCCGACCTGAATTGGCAAATAGACTTCACCCACATGCCCAAAGTTAAAAGGTACAAATATCTTTTACTTCTAGTTGACACCTCTTCTGGGTAGGTTGAAGCTTTTCCTACCACAAACAAGTGAGCCTCCACAGTCTCTGCTTTCCTTTTCAAGGAAATTATTCCCCGCTTTGTGCTCCCTACTTCTCTCCAGTGGGACAATGGCCCCGAATTCACTTCCCACATAACTCAAGGACTGGCTAAATTATTGGGAATTTCCTGGCACCTCCACATCCCCTTTCACCCTCAATCATCAGGGAAGGTGGAGCGAACCAACAGGTCAATCAAAGCTGTCCTTACTAAGTTAACCTTAGAACTTCATGCTGACTGGGTCTCGCTTCTCCCCTTAGCCTTGTTATGCCTCAGGTCTTTGCCTAAAGCGCCTCTCCAAATTTCTTCTTTTGAACTAATGTATGGATGCCCTTTCCTACCTCCGGGACTAAAACCTGAAGCATCTGCTCTTCCACCATTTCTTTTAGTAAGCTGTTTAAATTACTTAAGAACTTTATTATGGCAACATGTGGACTCACTTTTACCCTCACCTTTTCCTGCATTACCTTGCTCCTACCAATCAGGAGACATGGTCCTAATTGCCCCTCTGATCCTCCCAAAAGAACCCTTGAAACCCAAGTGGATTGGTCCACATAAAGTAATTTTAACCACCCCTACAGCAGTTAGAGGGTCTCTTGAGCTGGTTCCACGTCTCAAGGGTTAAGCCCTTCCATAGCCTTGCTGGAGGACTCAAACCATCACCCCCTCCTAACTATAATGCTCAGCATGGCTTCGGAAAAAGAGGGCAATCCAAGTAGCAATCCTACTCCTGGTAGCAGCGCTAGGTATTGGGGCAGGCATAGCTACTGGAACTGTAAGCATTTCCCATTAATGGAGGTTTTGCTAGTTGGTTCCAT
>NW_006408636.1:9180692-9182254 GCF_000296735.1 Chrysochloris asiatica | reverse complement strand
GCCCTGTAAACTTTCACTCAATCCACAATAAAAACCTTAAATTAAAAAAAAAAAATTAGTGAAGTACTGATGCATGCTACAACATGGGTAAACCTCAAAAACATTACATGGTATGAAAGAAGTCAAATATATTGCATAATTCCACATACATTGAAATATTCAGACTAGGTGGTTGCCAGGAATTGCAGAGAGGAGATAAAGGAGAGCAATTGCTTAATGGGTATGGGATTTCCTTTCGGAGTGATGAAGATGTTTTAAAACTAGATCGAAGTGGATAGTTGCATAACCTTGTGCATGTACTAACTGCCACTGAATTGTTCATTTTCTGTTTTCTCTTTTAAAGTTTTTTTTATTGTGGATTGAGTGAAAGCTTACAGGGCAGATCATCTGTTTTACAATCAACAAATCATACACATACACCTTGTTTCACTGCAATGATTATAATCCCATCTGTGTACCATCAGTTAACAGTATTTCTCCTCTCGATTCACTGAAGCTCCTTTTTTTTTTTTTTTTCCAAACACTCAGGCATACAGACATATATAATAAGTTACACCATCAAAGGCACATTCTGCAAGCCTCCTGGCCACCATTTCTTAGTCTCTCTCTTCCCAAGAATCTAGAGTGCTCAGTTGCTCCTCTCTCTCTCCATGTCCCCATCTCTGCCTCCATGTCTGGCATCACTGCTTCTCTGGATAAGGCCTCGCATTCTGCTTGTGCTCTTCTCCCCTGATGGACATAAGGTCCTTTGTTTCTGGACTGTAAGATTAATTTTGCTCCCATTATTGTTACAAAACTTCTACCTTTACAATTGTGACAGTCATAATTAGTCATGATAACAATTACTACTGAATCATAAGAATCTTATCCCCATCTCTTTTAAGCAGAGCCATCTAGACAAGATGAAAACTACTCAGTGGGGACTCTTTTCCCCCCCACACACACTATTAAACTAAACTCCCCCTTGAAAACTTGTAAGCCAGTCACTTTGTGCCTTTATAGCCCCCTCATTTTAGGTAGCCAATGTCTGAGTTGCCCATCCCTATCTACCCTGTGTACAGAGGGGATAGCATTGATACTTGATGTGAAGATTCCTTCCTTCTCTCTTGGTATTTTGAGTACTACCTCCATAAGTATAGGTTAATTTAATCAAATTGTTGCAATTTACCATTTCCTTTATAAAAAATTGTTTTGTTCTTTTTTTTTTTTTTTTTTTTTCAATCTTCCTGTAGTCAAGTTCTGATTACAAAGCCATTGAGGCTAGGTCAAATGGGTACTGTCTGAAAGTTTGGGTGTTCTTGTGTGCCTCCTCTCACTTCATATCAGCTGGATGCTTCACTCTTAGCTCTAGCCCTCTGAGACAATGTTCTTGTCCATAGGCTCAGGTGTCCTTAGTGTCACCACACCTTGGACCAACCAGTCCCTCCTCTTCTCTCTCTCATCTCCAGGTCAACTGTAGTCTGTGGAACATGGTTGAACTCAGCCCATTTCTTCATTGCTGCCTTTCCCCCTCTTCCACTCACAGGTAGACCAATGTGGTTGTCAGCAAGTTTACATGCCTG
>NW_006408636.1:9176300-9179909 GCF_000296735.1 Chrysochloris asiatica | reverse complement strand
TTTTAGTATGAGTATATTTTCTTAAGCTTTTACAGTAATGGTCTTATGCAATATTTGTCCTTTTGTGACCGACTAATTTCACTCAGCGTAATATCCTCAAGGTTCATCCATGTTATTGTGGTGGCTTGCAGCTTCCTTGTTATTCTTCAGGTAGCATAATATTCCTTTGTGTGGATGTACCAAAGTTTATCTATTTTTCCATTGATGGGGACTTTAGCTGTCTCCATCTTTTTGCTATTGTGACTAGTGCTGCTATGAACATTGGTGTGCGTATATCTACTTGTGTTATGGCTCATGTTTCTTGTGGATATAGACCAAGTAGAGGAATTTCTGGATCATATGGTATTTCTATTTCCAACTTTCTGACAAAGCGCCATACTGTTTTCCAGATTGGTTGGATCATTTTGTATTCTCACCAGCAATGTAGCAGGGTCCCAGTCTCTCCACATCCTCACCAGCATTTATTATCCTCTGAATTTTTGAACATCGCTGTTATTGCTTGTGTGCATTGTAGTTTTGATTTGCATCTCTCTAATGGCTAAGAGTCCTGGTGTGTGGCGCTCTGTGTTAATATGCTGGACTGCCAAGGTCGCTTTGAACCACAAGGTCAGTGGTTCAAGCTCACCAACTGCTCCTCGGAAACCCTATACAGGGTCGCTATGAGTTGGAACCAACTCCAGGGCACACCACAACCACCACCACCAATGCCTAATGATCGTGAACATTTCTTCATATGTTTGTTGGATGCCCAAATGTCTTCTTTGATGAACTGTCTGTTCATTTTTTAATTGGGTTACTTGTCTTTTTCTTGTAGAGGTGTTGTCATTTCCTACATATTTTAGAAATTAGTTCCTTGTCTGATATGTCATTGCAAAATATTTTTTTTCCCATTCTGTGGGCTCCATTTTTTAATCTTTTGGTGAAATCTTTTGATGCACATAAGTTTCTAAATTTTAGAACATCCCAATAATCTATTTTGTCGTCTTTGTTTGTGTAATTTTCACAATGATTCATAGTCTCTGTGTGCCCAGGATTGTTGTTGTTAAGTGCTCTCCAGTTGATTCTGACCCATAGCGACCCTGTATAGGTTTCCGAGGAGCAGCTGGTGAGTTTGAACCACCAACCTTGCAGTTCAAACGTCTTTGCAGTCTGGCACATTAACCCACAATGTCACACCAGGACTCCATGCCCAGGATTAGAGCCCTTCAATTTCTCCCTATTTTCTCATTGATGATCTTTATAATTCTGGGATTCACATTTAGGTAGAATTGTTCATTTTCAAAAGGCTGATTTTATGTTTTGTGATTCTCACCTCAATAAAGAAAAAGCAACAACAAAAGAATTTATTGATTAAAAAATACTCCGAGGAAGCAACAATTCAAGAATCAAAATAAGTATGAAGTAGTTAAGTAGCAAAGAAAAGTGGAATGAATGGAACACCATTCCTCTTCAATTTGTCATTCCCGGCATAGTAAACCATGTGTTTGTCAGATTCAAAATGGCCATTTATGGCCTAAGATATCGATATTTATGCGTTCTACTTCATATTAACAACTTCTAATTTTCCTAGATTCATACTTCGTACATTCCATGTCCCAATTATTAATGGATGTTTACAGTTGTTTCTCTTCATTTTGAGTTGTACCCCATCAGCAAAGGAAGGTCCCATGGGCTTTTCTCCCACAACTTTATTCCATTCATGTCATCAAGGTCAACTCTACTTTGAGGAGGCAGCTCTTCTCCAGTCACATTTTGAGTGACTTCCAACCTGAGGGCCTCATTTTCCAGCACTATATCTGACAGTGTGCTCTGCTATTCATAAAGTTTTCAGTGACTAAATATTCAGATTAGTTCGTCTCTCCTTCTTCCTGGTTTGTCTTAGTCTGGAAGCTCATCTGAAACCTTTCCACTATGGTGACCCTGCTGTTATTTAAAATACCTGTGGCATAGCTTCCAGAATCACAGCATCTCACAAGCCACCACAATACAACAAACTGACAAATGAGTGGTGGTACTGACTCCTATAAAGTTAATATTTAAGAATGTTAGAAAGTCATAGTAATTGTTGTTAAGTGCTGTCCAATCTGTTTCGACTCATAGCAAGCCTGTATAGGGTTTCCAAGGAGCAGCTGGTGAGATTGAACCACTGACCTTGTAGTTCAAACTGACTGTGTAGTCAAGTCCTTTATCAAACAGTGCCACACCAGGAATCCATAGTAATTGTTGTTTTCAGGTACCATCGATTTGGTATCAATTTGTAGTGACCCTAAGCACAACAGAATGAAACACTACTGGGTCATGCACCAACCTTATAATCATTGCTATATTTGAACCCATTGCTGTTGCTACTGTGCCAATCTATCTCATTGGGGGGGGGGCTCTTTTTTTTTTTCTCCGACCCTTCATTTTATCAAACATGATATTCTTCTCCAGGGACTGGTCCTTCCTATAATATGTCCAAAGTATGAGAGATGAAGTCTGACCACCCTGACTTCCAAGCATTCTGGCTGTACTTCTTCCAACACAGATTGGTTTATTCTTTTGGCAGTTCATGGCACTTTTAATATTCTCCTCCAACACCATAACTCAAATGCATCAATTGTTCTGCAGTCTTCCTTATGCACTGTCCAACTTTCACATGCATATGCTGCTGTTGTTGTTGTTAAGTGCTGTAGATTCGATTCCGACCCATAGCAACCCTGTATAGAGTTTCCAAGGAGCAGCTGGTGAGCTTGAACTGAAAATCTTGCAGTTCAAATGGCTTTGCAGTCTTGCGCATTAACCCACAGTGCCACACCAGGACTCCATACGCATATGAGGTTATTGAAAATTCCATGGCTTGGGTCAAGTGCACCTTAGTCCTCAAAATGACATTTTTTGCTCTTGAACACTTTAAAGAGGTCTTGTGCAGCAGCTTTGCCAAATGCAGTACGTCATTTGATTTCTTGACTCCTCCCATGACTGTTGATGATCGAGCCAAGCAAAACGAAGTCTTCGAGGTGACGCAGCGCTTCCCTGACCAGGCAACTCAGGTAGGGAAGTCTCAGGGGAAAAGGGGCAGAATCGCACATAGGAAACCTCTGTCTAGCAGACAGACAGCCTTTGAACAAACATAAGATCTTATATTTCAACAGTTTGAATTCGGTTTTTTAAAAGATCAAATTGCTGACGAATTACAGGCATTTTAAGCTTTTGCCTGCCTACACGCAGCTCCCGCTTCCGTGCCCGCGCCCACGCCAGCAAGTGCATCTGCCCCCTGCAGACACTGGAATGCAGGGCTAGAGCAATCCCACTTAGGAGGCTGCATTTCCAGAGAAAAGGAAGCATAAACTAACAAAGCTAAACAAATAGAGAGGGATATCGGCACGGATATCAGGAAATTCGGGGTACCCACGGTGCAGAGAGACTGAGTATTCTTTACGTCATCAAATACGGACACTGCCTCCCTCCAGCCATTACCCCAGCCCTCTACAGCCCCAGCCTAGACCAGCCCTCTGCCAAGCCACCGAGGCTCAGGAACGCCCAAGGCACAAGCCCACCCACTGAGGCCAAGGCCCTCCCAAGGCCCAGACACTCCCACTGAGGCCAAGGCCTGCCCTGAGGCCCAAC
>NW_006408636.1:9173451-9174250 GCF_000296735.1 Chrysochloris asiatica | reverse complement strand
AAGGCAAAAGCCAGCATAATAGATAAAGATGGACATTATCTCATGATTAAAGGGACAATTGAACAAAATGAAATAACCATATTAAATATGTATGCACCCAATGAAAGAGCGCCAAAATATCTAAAACAAACTCTAAGAGATTTGAAGAAAGAAATAGATGAATCCATGATAATAGTGGGTGACTTTAATACACCACTTTCAAAAACGGATAGAAAAACCAGAAAGAAACTTGACAAAGACACAGAAGAACTAAACAACACAATCAACCAATTGGACTTAATAGATGTGTACAGAGCATTCAACCCAACAACTACACAATGCACATTCTTTTCAAGTACACATGGAACATTCTCCAGAATAGACCATGTTTTAGGCCACAAAACAAGTCTCCATAAATTTACAAATACTACAAAACATCTTCTCAGACCACAATGCTATCAAATTAGAAATCAACAATAGAAAAACCAAGGAAAACAAGACAAATACATGGAAACTGAACATACACCCTGCTGAAAAGCAACTGGGTAGTAGAAGAAATCAAACGTGAATTTTCAAAATTTCTCGAAATCAATGAGAATGAAAACACAACATACCAAAATCTTTGGGGACACGGCGAAAGCTGTGTTGAGAGGACAATTTATTGCAATAAATGCACACATTCAAAAAGAACAAAGAACTAAAATTAACACATTAACACGACACCTACAACAATTAGAAACAGACCAACGGAGGGAACCCACAGGCACCAAAAGAAAAGAAATAATAAAGATCAGAGCAGAAATAAATGAGATAGAAAACA
>NW_006408636.1:9172851-9173351 GCF_000296735.1 Chrysochloris asiatica | reverse complement strand
CATAACATGGTTGAACCTTGAGGACATTATGCTGAGTGAAATTAGTCAATCACAGAAAGAGAAGTACTGCATAGGCCCACTACTGTAAAAGACTAAGAAAAAGAAATTATACTAAAAGTGGGTAGGGGGAAGTCTTTGTTGGTTGTTGGGAAGTTGGTGATGGGTCGGGGGAAGAGGGGAGGGCGGAACGCAGGGTGGGGATTGGACACAGGGGAGCTTGGGTGCTAGGGAGGGGGGCAATATACAGGAAGGGTGAGGAAAGTGGAGAAACGTGGCAGATGGGAGAACAATTGGGTATGTTCGAAAGGGCTAAAAGGGACAGAGATAAAGGACGATATATGCACAGCCTTGGATCGGAAGGGCTCTGAGATACAGGGATTGAGTCATGGTTGGAATGGGGAGGGAATCATGTTAAGATGCTTGTCTGTTTTGTTTGGTTGTTTGTTTGTTTGTTTGTTTGAATCTTGGTTTCCCTTGAATTATAATATAGAGTAGACACT
>NW_006408636.1:9148645-9171885 GCF_000296735.1 Chrysochloris asiatica | reverse complement strand
ATACTCAAATCGGGAGTGGGGGGACTACAAAGGCAAGAAGTGACTGGCTTACAAGCTTTCAAGAGGGAACATGGTGCTAGGGAGCATGGCAGAAGGCAGAATCTCCAGAAGGTACTATTCAATCTGTCTGGGCGGAGCTGATGAAAGTAGATACAGATGGGTAACTCCTGATACTGTAGTGAATAATGCTTATCAAGATGGAATATGAGGGTTGGAAATGCAAAGGTAGAAGTTTTGTAACAAGGAAGGGAGTGATTGATTCTCTAGGATAGGAGTGGAGGCCTCTGGGACCATCAACAGAGAAGAGCTGAGAGCGGGACCCTACCCAGAGAAACAGAGATGCCTGAGATGGAGACAGAGATGATGACGTGGATTGATGAAACGAATGGGGACTTTGGACCCAGAGAGGGAAAGGGACTGTGGGCTGAAAACTGGGGGGAGCAGGGGGAAATGTAGGGAGCGGGTTTCTGGGATATACCCTTTGGGTGGTTGAGGATGCATGGAGGGGATTTGAACCATGGCAGTGAGATGATATACGATGGAATGAATGTAAAACTAAAGTTCTCACATGTAAACTATCATATAATTCACAATAAAACATTTAAAAAAAACAAAAAACGAAGTCTTTGACTACTTCAATCTTCAATCCATTTATCTGGATTCCATAGTAATATGCAATATGAAATTAAAATGAGAGACTAGAGTGTGAAAAGAGGAACCATCTTTGGAAGAGACAGACACAGGTTAGAAACCCTTGTTTTTTAGGGTCAAATGATTCTCTCTATTCTGGTGTGGCACTGTAGGATAAGCACACAACCACAAGGTAAGTTTGAACCACGAGGCTCGTGGTTCAAACTCACCATCTGCTCTTTAGAAATCCTATACAGCAGAGGTGGGGAACGTCCTGCCTTGGGCCATATGTTGTTCTTGTTAAGTGGCCTCGAGTTTGTTCCGATTCAGAGACCCTCTATGGGGCTTCCAAGGACTGTTGTTGTTAGATGCTGTTGAGTCAGTACTAACTCATGCACAGCCTACCTTATGAACAACAGAACAAACACTGCTGTTCCTGCACCAACCTCAAAATCGTTCTTATGATTGAGGCTGTTGCTGCTGCCTTAGTGCCAATCTCTCTTGTTGGAGTTCATCCTCTTTTTCTCCGACTCTGCACTATACCAAGCATGATGTCCTTCTCCAGGAACTGGTCCCTCCCTAATAATATGTCCAAAGAATGAGAGACAAAGTCTGGCCACCGTGGTTTCTAAGGAGCATTCTGACTGTACTTCCAAGAGATTTGGTTGTTCTTTTGGCTTTATGGGTGTCTAAGGGTCAAGGTCTCAGGGGTTCCACCAGTCTTTATTCGATGAGCAAACCTGGTCTTTTTTATGATTTTGAGTTTTCCACATTTTTCTCCCACTCTATACAGGACTTCCTATTGTAATCCTTTATCGGCAGTAGTAGTGGGCACCAGCTATTTACTCTGGTCTCAGGTTCATGGAGACTGAGGTTCATGTTGTGCATTAGTGCTTTGGACTAATTGTTTCTATGAGTCTTTGATTTTCTTCATTTTTCTTTGCTTCAGACAGGGAGAGACCAATAGTTACACCTTTGATGGTCACTCAAGCTTTTAAGACCCTAGTCACTTCTCACCAAAGTATAATTATCTTTGTGGACTACGTTATGCCAATTGACCTTGATGTCCTCTGAGATTATGGTCCTGAGACTCAAGGCCCAGCAACTCATTCCCTCACGGTATATGGTTATGGCTAAGAAGTTTTCATAACTTCATTCCCTGTATGTTTTCAAGGTAGCTAATTATTTATTATGGCTCGTCTAGCAATACTGTTCCATTTTGTGATGTATTATAAATCCTAACCTCTATGCTTATGACTGGGGTTCTGATGTGATGTGGTAAGGTAAGTACTAGATTGCTGACTGCAAGGTCAGCAGTTCAAACCCACCAACCACTTCTTGGAAACCCTACACAGGGTCGCTATGAGTTGGAAACTAGTCTGCAGCACTTAATGACAGCAATGCTTGTGATTATGGACTAATTTTGAAGTGAGTTGAAAATGAGGCAGAATTAAGGTGGAACTAATGTGGCATTAGAGAATAAACATTGGACTGCACACTGCAAGGTCAGTGGTGGTTCAATGCCATCAGCCGCTCCTTGGAAACTCTATTCAGGGTCGCCATGTGTCAGAACTGACTCGATGGCACTTAACAACAACAACAGGGGTAAGATTATTGTAGTTAAGTGCTTTCAAGTCAATTCCAACTCATATCAACACTGTATAGGGCTTCCAAGAAGCAGCTGGTGAACTTGAACTGCCGACCTTGCATTTCAAACTGACCTTTAGGGTAGAACTACATATTGAGGATTCCCCCACCTTACTAGAGTGTGATTCAAGTCACCACTCTTAGTTTTCCTTGGGGACATGGTCTGAGTCCAGTATATAGGAATGCTTCAGCAAAGTTCGCTCTCTTGCATCTGGCTCATCATGTCTCGTCTCCAATTTGTGGTACTTGTGGTCTAACTCACCAACTCCCACAGCCTCATGCATCAGCAGCCTGTCATCTAACCGGCCAATTTGTGGGTGAGGAGAATCCTCTAGACTGATGTGTGATCTATGGATTTGGAACTTGCCACAGTCTACAGTTTTGTGAGCCATTTCCTTGACAGTTGTGAGTTCTGTGAGATGTTGTGTAGTGTATCACAGAACCTGGAGATGTGAGGGAGGGGAGAAGTGTTGATTGATATCAGGGATTACGGAGTGGTTTAATAAATTAGAGAAAACAGCAGAGGCTCCTCAGCAGAGGCACAGAAAAACCAGAGAAGGCGCCTTGTCGGGACAGTCCTGGAGCTTTAGATCTATTGTAAAGTAAGGGAAAAGAGTTTCGGGAGCCCACCAGTGGAAAAATCTGATGGTGGCTAGAAGAAATGCAATTTCTGAATCGATCAGGACACTGCCTGTGGCCCACAGTCTTATCAGCGGAGATCAGAGGACGGAGCCACAGCCAGGCTGATTCAATGCAAAACCCACCAAGCAACTTATGGGAAAAGAGGCATGAATTTTTTTACTTTTTTTCCTCCTCTCCCCTACGTACCCTTTCTTCCCAGCCTGGGTGTCTTCACACAGATGGGAGTGCACCCCAAAAGAGTCCAGCATTGTGCCCACAGGGTACAATTTTCCCATGATGCAAAGAGGAAGTTGCTGAAAGCCCCATAGGTTCCAGAGGCTAATCCTCTGGTGGCTTCTTATGACATCTGACTCTGAGATTTAGCCCTAAAGTTCACTCTCCTACTTAGGCATGAGCCTTTATTTCTGCCTTATCTAACAAAAGACAGCAGGTCTGGCCGTTCACCCAAACTGTACTTGCATCCTGTAAAACCACAATATAAAAGGCGAAAGCCAGCACCAACTACTATATAAGGACACAGTCATTTTGAGAATTACGCTGTGCATACGTAGATACCTAACTGATGTTCAGAGATAAAAGTGTGAACAATCTTTCTTCCATTCATTTCTCTATCTCTGTCTCCACAGCTCCAGGGCAGTGAATAGAGGGGGCTCCTGAGTGAGTGGACACCCCTATCCACCACTGGAGGTTTCTACTGTGCATGCACACTGACCTGCACAGCAAAAGCTACTGTGTGTTTGTTTTAAAGTTTTTATTGTGAATTATGTGATAGTTTACACTAGAACATTAGCTTTATATTCATCCTATTGTGTATTGTTTCATTGCCATGATTACAATCTCCTCCATGCATCATCAAACAATCCCTTGGTCATCAGCACATAGGCTCTCTGCCTCTCTGGGTCTGGAGTCCCCAGCTGCTCCATCTCTCCACGTCATTGTCTCTGTCTCCATCTCTGGCATCACTGCTTCTCTGGGTAGGGTCTCACATTCTGCTCTTCTCTCTTGATGGTCCCAGGGACCTCTGCTCCTGGACTGCAAAGTCAACCACTCCCCTCCTTTTGCTACAAATCATCTACCTTTACATTCCCAACCCTCACAATCAGTCCTGATAGCAATTATTCACTATTGTACCACAAGAGTCCTAGCCCCATCTCCTTTCATCAGTCCCATCCAGACAGATTGGATACTACTCAGAGGAGATTCTACCTTCCTCCAAGCCCTCTGGATCTAGGCTGTCTCTTGAAAGCTTGTAAACCAGTCACTTCTTGCCTTTGTACACCCCCCCATTTTGGGTAGCTAGTGTCCAAGTTGCCCATCCCTATCTACCCTGTATACTGAGGGGGTGGGAATGATCCTCGCTGTAAAGATTTGTTCCCTCTTTTGAGCTACTGCATCCATAGGTGTAGGTCAAGTTCATCTAAATGTATCAGATTACTCTTTTTTTTTCCTCTTCCTTCTTCTTCTAGTTGAGTTCTGATCAGCCAGCCACTGAAGCCAAGTCAACTGGATATTATCTGCAAGTATGGGTGTTCTTGTGCATATGCCCTCTCTTCTTATCAGCTGGATGCTTCACTCTCCACTCTAGTCCTCTGTGGCTATGTCACTGTCTCTGGGCCCAGGAGTCTCCAGGTCTCCACCCAGCTTCACAGGAGTCTATTGAACCAGGTCTCCTCCCAGCTTCGCAGGAATCTATTGAACATGGTTGGATTTAGCTCACAGCTTCATTGCTGTTTTCCCTCACTTCCCCTTATCGGTAACCTGTTTGTTTGTTTTTATTATTGCTTTTACATTTATTTCTGGGTTTTATCCTTTTAGTCTTTTTTCCTGGGGTTGGGAGCTTTCTCTCCCTACATTAGCCAAGAAGAGATGACGATCATGGCCATATAGTCAAGCTACAAGCATTCCCTATAATATCCCACCATCCAGACAGGAGCCAATACGTATTACATAGATAGCCAACACTTGCTAAGATTGCTCACAGTTGAGTAATAAGAGACGTGAAAAGGGAAGCCTATCTCCAGATCACATCCACCAGAAGACACTCAGTAAACTTAATAATACAGCAACATGCATTCATTTAATCATTGAAAACACATCTAACTATTGAAAATGTCCAAGAAACAACAAAAGATCTCGGCACAGGTCTAGAAACAACAAAAAAAAGTAACCAAGACAAAGAAAATGGAGTTAGGCATAGACTTCCCATTAAAAGCAGATCAGGCTTTGGAGGTGCCTGAGAAGGAATTAATAAAAATGATATTGAGACACATCCAAAGACTTTACAGAAGGGAAGAGGAAAATAAGGAAGAATTCAGAAAAGTGCTACAGGAGCAATCAAACAAGATAGATATAACACTGGAAACAATTCAAAACCTGCAAAAAGAGATCCAAATGATTAATGATTAAAAAAATATCAGAAATGGACAATACATTGAAAGGGCAAAGGAGTAGAAATTATAGAGATGGAAGCCAGCACCAGCAAGCTTCTCTCAATACAGATAAGATAGAAGGGCAAGCAGAAAAAAGGATTTAAAAAATCTGAAGAGAGTCTAAGATTCATGTTGGACAACATGAAGAGGAATAACTTAAGAATTATTGGCATTCCTGAACAGGAAGACTTACAGAAATCTATAGAGTAGATAGGTGAGATGCTTCTGGAAGAAAATTTCCCTAACATCTTGAAGGATCAGAAGATAAGCATTTGAGAAGCTGAACGAACCCCAGGAAGGATAGGCCCCAAAAGAAAATCATCATGACATACCCTAATCAAACTTTCCAAAATCAAAGACAAGGAGAGAATCCTAAAAGCAGCCAGGGAAAAGAGAAGTATTACTTGCAAAGGCAAGCAAATCAGATTAAGCTCTGACCTCTCAGCAGAAACCATACAGGCAAGAAGGTAATGGGGAGACATATATAAAACCCTAAAAGAAAAAAAAAATTGTCAACCAACAATCATCTATCCAGCAACACTGTCAATCAAGTATAATGGTGCAATAAAAACATTCCAAGATGAAGAGAAGCCAAGAGACTTTATCAAAGTGAACCCAGCACTTTAAAACATCCTAAACAGAGTTCTTTGGGCTGAAAACCAACAAGAACAGACAACAAACAGAGATGGAAAGACGTGGTACACCACCTGGAACTCAGTCAACAGATAGAGGAGTACAGAACAAAGCAAACTTAAGACACTGAATTCAGAAGACCTAGGAGATCAATTAAAGATCAAAATAATAACAATGTCAAAGAAGGGAAAAATATAGAAACAGAGCTCCAGTTGGTGAGGCCAGGTAGATTGCAGGATAAAATACACTGTCTTAAATGGAGGGAAAAGTTAGTTGATTATAGGGTAACCTTGAAGAAAATTAATACTTCATAGCATACCATGAAAATGAAGATCCAAAAGAACATGGAAGCAGTGTGAGGAGACCTGGAGACTCTTGGGCCCAGTCAGTGGCATGGCCACAGAGGACTCAAGTGGAGAGTGGGAAGCGAGGGCATGGGCACAAGAACACCCACACTTGCAGATAGTACCCACGTGACCTGGACCGGATGACTAGATGATCAGAGCTCAACCAGGAGAAGAAAGAAGTGGAAAAAAAAAAAAAAAAAAAAAGAGTGAGCTGATACAATCTGATGAACTTGACCTAATCCTTACAGCAAGAAACATTCCCACCCCCTCCACACACAGAGTGGGCAACTTGGACATTGGATACCCAAATGGGGAGGAGGGGACTACAAAGGCAAGAAGTGACTGGCTTACAAGCTTTCAAGAGGAAACCTAGAGCTAGGAGGCATGGAGGAAGGCAGAATCTCCAGTGAGTACTATCCAATCTGTCTAGGCAGAGCTGATGAAATGAAATATAGATGGGTAACTCATGGTACTGTAGTGAATAATGGTTATCAGGACTGATTATGAGGGTTGGAAGTGCAAAGGTAAACGTTTTGTAGCAAGGAAGGGAGCGATTATTTCTCCAGTCTAGGAGCGGGAGCCGAGAGTGGGACCCTACCCAGAGAACCAGAGATCCCTGAGATGGAGACAGAGACGATGATGTGGAATGATGAAGTGGCTAGGGACTTTGGATCCAGAGAGGGCCGAAGACTGGGGGGGAAAGGGGAGGGAGCGGGTTTCTAGGATATACCCTTTGGTCGGTTGATGATGCATGAAGGGGATTGGAACCATGGCAATGAAATGATATACAATGCAATGAATGTAAAACTAAAGTTCTCTCATGTAAACATGTAAACTAACATATAATTCACAATGAAACATTTTTAAAAATGGGAAAAAAAGAACATGGAAACATTAAAACTAAGAAAATACTGACAATAAAGAACACAAAAACCATGAACTCAGCACAAGAAGTCATGCAGAACAAAGGAACGATCAGCACCACAAAAACAAAACAAAACATAATGACAGCAATTAATTCGTACCTATTGATAATTACACTGAATGTCAATAGATTAAAGGCACCAGTGAAGAGACAGAGAGTGGCAGAATGGATAAGAAAACAAGACCCTTCAATATGCTACCTGCAAGAGACACTCCTTACACACAAAGACAAAAACAGACTAAAAGTTAAAGGATGGAAAAAAATATATACCAAGAAAATTGCCATAAAAAATGAGCAAGAGTGGCAATATTAATCTCTCATAACATAAGCTTTAAGGCAAAAACCAGCATAAGAGATAAATAAGGACACTATCTCATGATTAAAGTGTCAATTGAACAAGATGACATAACCATAATAAATATCTATGCTCTCAATGAAAGACCCCAAGATATATAAAGCAAACCCTACTAGAATTGACAAAAGAAATAGACAAATCTACAATAATAGTGGGAGATTTTAATATGCCACTTTCAAAAACAAATAGAACAACCAGAAAGAAACTCAACAAAGACACAGAGGAGCTAAACAGCACACAACCAACTTGACCTCATAGATGTGTACAGAGTATTTAACCCAACAACAGAACAATACACAGTCTTTTCCAGTGCATATGGAAAATTCTCCATAATTGACCATGTGTTAGGCCACAAAAAAAGCCTCCATAATTTTGCAAACATGAAAATACTACAAAGCATCTTCTAAGACCACAATGCTATAAAGCTAGAAATCAACAATAGGAAGACCAAGGAAATAAAGTCAAATAAATGAAAACTGAGTAACATCCAGTTTAAGAGCTACCGGGTAGTAAAAGAAATAAAACGTGAACTCACAAATTTCCTAGAAACATATGACAATGAAAACACAACATACCAAAATCTTTGGGACATGGCAAAAGCGGTGCTGAGATGACAATTTATTGCAATATATGCACACATCCAAAAAGAAGAAAGATCCAAAATTAACACATTAATACAGCATCTCCAACAATAAGAAACAGACCAACAAAATGAGCCTACAGTCACCAGAAGAAAAGAAATGATAAAGATTAGAGCAGAAATAAATGAAATAGAAAACAGAAAAATTATATAAAAAGCAACAGGACAAGAAGCTGGTTCTTTGAAAGGATTAATAAAATCGACAAACCATTGGCAAACTTAACATAAGAAAAGAGGGAGAAGACACAAATAACACGCATTAGAAACTGCATGGGTGATGTCACGATGGAACTAAAGGAAATAAAAAAGATGCTAGCAGAATATTATGAAGAGTTGTACTGCAACAAATTTGAAAACTTAGAAGACAGGGATACATTTTTAGAAAAACACAACCTACTTAAACTTACACAGAGTGATGGAAAACTTGAACAGACCCTTAATAGAAGAAATTGATCAGGTCATCAAAAATCTCCCAACCAAAAAAGTCAAGTCCAGATGGCTTCACTAGTGAGTTTTACCAAACATTCAGGGAAGAGCTGTCACCAATTCTACTCAAATTATCCTAGAATATAGAAGAGGATGGAAAACGTCCTAATACATTTTATAAAGCAAGCATAACCCTTATACCAAGACCAATATCCCTCATGAACATAGATGCAAAAATTCTCAACAGAATCTTAGCCAACAGAATTCAGTAACACATCAAAAAACAAACAAACAAACAAAAAAAAACACATCATGACCAAATGGCATTCATAACAGGGTTGCAAGGATGGTTCAACATTAGAAAAACAATTGATGTAATCCACCATATAAATAAGAAAAAGGAAAATAACCACATGATCATATCGATTGATGCAGAAAAGGCATTTGACAAAATGATAAAAACACTCAACAAACTAGGAATTGAAGGGAAATTCCTCAACATAATTAAGAACATATATACAAAATCAACAGCCAGTATCACTTTCAATGGAGAGAAACTGAAAGCCTTCCATTTGTAAACAGGAACCAGACAAGGATGCCCTGTGCCACAACTCCTATTCAATATTGTGTTGGAAGTCTTAGCCAGAGCACTAAGGCAAGATAAGGAATTAAAGGCATCCAAATTGGCAAAGAGCAAGTAAAACTCTATTTGCAGATAATATAATCTGCAAACCACAAAGACTCAGCAAAAAAAAATGGCTACATTTCATTGGAAGATTCAGCAAAGTGTCAGGGTACAAGATCAATCAGTTGGATTCCTTTATACTAATAATGA
Source organism: Chrysochloris asiatica (assembly GCF_000296735.1). Classification (NCBI taxonomy): domain Eukaryota; kingdom Metazoa; phylum Chordata; class Mammalia; order Afrosoricida; family Chrysochloridae; genus Chrysochloris; species Chrysochloris asiatica. The sequence goes on along the minus strand of NW_006408636.1, from coordinate 9,162,376 downwards.
CAGCACCAAAAAGGAAATTAGGAAAGCAATGCCATTTACAATGACCACCCGAAAGAAGAAATATTTAGGACTAAATTTGACCAGAGAAACAAAGGACCTATACAAAGAAAAGTAAAAAGCACTACTAAAAGAAACCAAAAGAGACTTACAAAAATGGAAGATTATACCATGCTCCTGGATAGGAAGACTTAACATTGTGAAAATGTCAATACTGCACAAAGCAATCTACACGTATAAAGCAATCCCATTTCCAGATTCCAATGACATTCTTCAAAGAGATTTAAAAAACTATTACAAACTTTATATGGAAAGGAAAGAAGCCCAGGATAAGCAAAGAACTGCTTAAGAAGAAGAACAAGGTTAGAAGCCTCTGATTTCAAAATTTACTACATGGCTACAGTGGTCAAAACAGCCTGGTACTGGTACAAAAGTTATATAGATCAATGGAACAGAATTGAGAAACCAGAAATTAACCTATCCACATAGAGCCAACTGATATTCGACAAAGGGCCTAAGTACATTGCATGGGGAGGAGACAGTCTCTTCAACAGATGGTGCTGGCAGAACTGGAAATCGATATGCAAAGACTGAAACAAGACTTTTACCTCACACCATATACCAAAACCAAGTCACCATGGATTAAAGACCTAAATGCAAATCCCAGAATTATAAAGGTCATCAATGAAAAAATAGGGACAAATTTGAGGACTCTAATACAAGGCATACACAGACTACCAAGCATTGCAAAAATTTCACAAACAAAAGATGACAAAATACACAATTGGGACATGCTAAAAATTAGAAACATATGTGCATCAAAAGATTTCACAAAAGAGTAAAATGGGAGCCCACAGAATGGGAAAAAATCTTTTGGAATGACGTATCAGACAAGAGACTAATTTCTAAAATACATAGGAAACTACAACACCTCAGCAAGAAAAAGACAAATAAGTCAATCAAAAAATGGGCACAGGACACGAGCAGACACTACAACAAGGAAAACATTCGGGTAGCCAACAAACATATGAAGAAATAGTCACAATAATTAGCCATTGTTGTTGTTAAGTGCTGTCGAGTCGGTTCCTACCCATAGTGACCCTGTACAGGTTTCCGAGGCTGTAAATCTTTACAGGAGCAGAAAGCCTCATCTTTCTCCCGCAGAGTGGCTGGTAGTTTTGAACTGCTAACCTTAAGGTTTGCAGACCAATTTAGCCACTACACAAGCCATTGGAGAGATGCAAATCAAAACAAGGAGGAGGAACAAACATGATGGCAGATCAGGTGGACGTGTAGTAAAGAGCTCTGCCAACAACAACACAGAATACCCAACCAAGCAGGCTCAGGGGATGGTCCCAGAACTCTGAACCACATATAAAGGAATATTTAGAAGGTTGGAAGGCTCATAGCTGGGGGAATTTGTGGCAGAAGCAAGAAATCTATTGCTTTCTAGTCCGGGACGCTTGGCTGCTCCAGGAGCTGCCATCTTGGGTGAAACCAAGTAGGGGTGAGGGAGGGAGAGCAGAGCACAGGGTAGGGGATAGATACATGATAGTTTGGGTGTTGAGGGGTGCAATACACAAGAAGTGGGAGGGGAATGGAAGAACAAGGCAGATAGGAGAAAATTTAGGCAGATTTGCATGGGCTAAATGGGACACAGGTAAATAGTGATGTATGCTCATCCTTGGAACAATAGGAAAATCCCTGTGATACAGGGATTGAGGCATAATCTGAATGGGTAAAGGAGGAGAAATAATGTTAAGATGCTTGACTATCTCATGAATCTTGGTTTCCCTTGCCTACTATTGTATAATAGGCACTTTAGGGGGAGAGAAAGGAATAGCCAGAAACATGATTACAGAAAGCTTGTAAGTCCATCTTCAGCCTATAACTGATTGGAATTCTAAAAGGGATGCTAGAACTTGCCCAGTGAAAGAGGTTTCCTGCAGTGCCTTTGTAGTGTCTAAGACTTTAGGTGGAATCCTGATCTCCATCCAGAATCTTCTGAGATGGGAAATTTCCACTTGAAAAGACAAGCAGACTGGCCTGGAGCGGTTAGAGGAACAAAAGATACATCTTGAAAGAAAGACCAACAGGGAAAAAAAAAAAAAAAAAAAAAAAGGCAGTCTGACTGACTACCACAAGAACAAGCAAGCTGTCCACAGGGCTCCATCAAGGCAAGCAATCAGGGCAAATCCCCTTCCAAGACTGAAACTGAAAGAGAATACACGAGCAGGCATGTAATCTTCCTGGTGACCACATTGGTCTACTGATGTGGGGAAGTGAAAAAAAAGCATCAATGAAGATGTGAGCTGAGTCTGACCACATTCAATAGACTCCCATCAACCTGTAGTATGCTAAGACCTGGTGGTCCAGCAATATAGTGAGACCTGGGGACACATGAGCCCATGGACAAGGACATAGCCACAGAGGGCTAGAACGGAGAATGAAGTGTCCAGCTGCTATGAAGTGAGGGGAGATGCACAAGAACACCCATACTTGCAGATAGTACCCATTTGACCTAGCTTCAATGACTGGATAATCAAAATTTGACTAGAGGATGAAAGAAAACGAGTGTAATTCACTACAATTTGATGAACTTGACCTATACTTATATATATATTATATATGTAGTAGCTTAAAATACCAACCAAGAGGGAAGGAGTCTTCACAGCAAGGATCACTCTCATCCCCTCTGTACACAGGGTTGCTAGGGATGGGCAACTTTTACATTGGCTACTTAAAATGGGGGTGGCGGTGGGGTGATAAAGGCATGAAGTGACTGGCTTGCAAGTTTTCAAGAAGGAGTTTAGTTTCAGAGAGTGTGGGAGAAGGTAGAATCTCCACTGAATGGTTTTCAATCTGTCTAGATGGGGCTGGTGAAAGAAGATAGGGATAAGACTCTTCTGGTTCAATACTAATTGTTATCATGACTGATTGCGATTTTTGCAACTGTAAAGGTAGATGTTTTGTAACAAAAAGAAGGGAGTGGTTGATCTTGCAGTCCAGGAGCAGAGGACCCTGGGGCCATCAAGGGAGAAGAGCGGGAATGGAGTGTGGGACCCTATTCAGAGAAGCAGCGACGCCAGAGTTGGGGACAGAGATGATGATGTGGCGAGATGAAGTGGCTGGGCACTTTAGACTTATGGAAGGTGTAGGTGTATTAATTTTCTTTGAGGTTATCCTATAATTTATTTAAAATTTCTTCCCTGTTTAAAGCAGTCTGTTTTATCTTGGAATCTATTTGACTTCCTCACCATTTGTAAATTCTGAATCTACACTATTCCCTCTTTTTGCTTTGTGGTTGACTTCATTATAAATGGAAATCTCTGAATCCCTATTGTCTTGTGTTGTTGTTGTTAAGTGCCTTTGAGTCTGTTCCGACCCATAGCAACCCTGTATAGGGTTTCCGAGGAGTGACGGGTGAGCTTCAACCTTGCAGTTCAAACGGCTTTGCAGTTTGGCGCATTTAGATTTAGTCTATTTTAGATACTTTTATATCTGAATTGCAAGGTCTGAACACCAAGATCAGCAGTTAACAACAACAACAATATCTGAATTGGGGTTCCTGGTATGGCACTGTAGGATAAGCACTCGACTGCAAGGTCGGTTTGAACTGCAAGGTCGGCAGTTTAAACTCACCAGCCGCTCCTCAGGAACTTTATTTAGGGTTGCTATGAGTTGGACCCAACTCAACGGAACTTAACAACTACACCAACAATATCTGGATTGAGTTCTGAGTGGTGTTGTCATGCAAGTCAATCTCAGGTTGTTGTTTGCTGTATTTTTTGTAAGTTGTCTTGTTATAACAAATTCCTTCGATTTCTGTTTATCTGAAAATGTTCTAATTTCACCATTGTATTGGATGGTGAATCATATGATTCTTGGTTGGCATTTTTTTTTCTTTCAGAGTTTTGTGTTTTCTTTTTTGCTGAGCAATCAGTGCTTAGTCTTATTGATTCTCCTTTTTAGGTAACTTTTTGTATTTCTCTAGCTGCTCTCAAGAATTTTTCTTTGTCTTTGGTTTTGGAAATTTGACTATGATATGTTTTGGTTATTTTCTTTTGGGGTCTATCCTGTTTGAATTTTGTTTGGCTTTTTGAGTGGTCATCTTTTCGTCTTTCATGATGATGTTAGAAAAAGGTACAACCATGATGGAGACCAGACAAACAATTCTCTTGCAAAAGCACAGATCTTGAAAAGCACAAATGAGACAGTAAATGAAACTTAGCAAAACACTTATTTTTTAGTGAATAACATGAATTGCGATGCCCCCTTGAGCTTGCAAAGTCTGACAGATGCAGAAGCCAATAAACCACAAACCCTGCTCCCAGCAGAGTGGAAAATAACTAGCACATGGAGCAGTCACAATAACAACTTATTTGGCCAGCTGTTAACCTCAATATGGTGCATCAAGGACAGACCTGGGTCTTGAACCAGGGTGATGCACACGCGTAAGCATTTATGTCATGTATCCCAGACACCTTCACAACAGAATCTACCTTGAAATCTTACACTCCATTTTGGCTATTAAGTGAGCATACAACCAGAGAAATGAGGAGCTAGGAAGCAACACTAAAACCCACAAGATATTGTCAACAATTCCAGGAATCTGCATGGTTCCCTGTCTTTAGCTCTATAAAACCCCCAAAGCCTGTGAGCTCAGGGAGATATTGCTATATGCAACATATCTCCCCAGGAGATTTCCTTTCTTAAATGAACTCTTGCTGTTTCACTTCATGACTTTCTAGTCTTTTGTAACTTGTCCCCAGTAACAATGTTGTTATTGTTAAGTGCTATTGATGGCTTTTGACCCATGGCGACCCTATATAGAGTTTCCAAGGAGCGGCTGGTGAGCCTGAACTGTCGACCTTGTGGTTCAAATGACTTTGCAGTCCAGTGCATTAACCCACAGCGCCACACCAGAACTCCAGTTACAATGTTGTTGTTAAGTGCTGTCGAGTCAATTTGAACCCATAGCAACCCTGTATAGGGTTTCTGAGGAGCAGCTGGTGAGCTTGAACCACCGACCTTGCAGTTCAAACGGCTTTGCAGTCTGGCACATTAACCCACAGTGCCACACCAGGATTATTCCAGCAACTCTTTGACAATTTTCCCCATGCTTTTTATTGTCTCTTCCCGTTCTGGAATTCCAACCACCTCCTCTTCATGGTGTCTGACATAAATCTCACGCTTTCTTCTGATTTTTAAATTCTTGTTTCTTATTATCCCTCAAATTTACTAGTATTGAGAAATTTATCTTCAAGGTCACTAATTCGAGCTTTCATTGATTCAATTTTACTCCTTTGATCTTTCAATATATTGGCCATTTCTGAGACCTAACTATTAATCTTCTGGATTTCTACTTGCAGGTTTTGTATTGTTTCAAAATTTGCATTTATTTTGTCTGCTTGTTCTTATAGCGTTTTCCTAAATTCTTCTACATCTTTTTTCTATGTTCTCTTTGTTTTCCTTGATCTTTCTGTCAACCCATTGAAGGTACCTGAATGTCATTCTTTTGAATTCTTTCTCAGGTTGTTTCATTACCTTTTCTTCATCAGAAACGTTTTCTGGGTCTGCATTTTGGCAATTTGTTTGAGCCACTCTCTCTTGTTTCTTTGTGTGAGCTAAACTTGTCTATTGTCTATGATACATTGTGGTGTATTTGTATTTGTATTTAATTGATGATTGTATGTTGGTGTGTTCTTAGGCTCTTCCCAACTGTCTCTAGGTGGGTGTGATTAGAGAATGTGCACTGTTTTCTGTTCTTGCAGCTCAGTTCAGGGTGGGTTTGGTTGGTGTTAGCTGATGATATAGGAACTCATATTGGCTCTTGACCAGGGAATGGAGCTGAAGAGGGTACAGTTGTGGCTGAGCTGTATGGGCTTGATTATTGTTTCTCATCAGGTGGGGCAACAGGAGAAAACACACAAAGGAAAACAAAATAGAACAAACAAACAAGCAGAGTGAAAACAGAGTGTAATAAAGGAGAAAAATAAACAAAAAGGAGAAGAAACAAGAAGAAAATAATATAATAACTAAATAGAGAAAGGAGTGACAGAAGACTTCCAGCAAGATGGTGGATTAGGCAGGTGCACTACACGGGCCCTCTACAACAAAGATACAAGAGACCAAATCAAGCAGACAAAGATGAAAATCCTGGACCCTGAACTTCAGAGGAAAGGTAAGAGAGATAAACTGAGTGCTTGCTGGTAGGAGAAGTTGAATAGAGATGGTAAGAGAAGGAGACTGGTGAATGGCTGTCCTGATGTGGCATGACTATCTTGAACTTTTGTGAGCAACTTTGACAACAGATGGTGAACTGGCAGAGTAGAGTCACACAGGTGGCAGGAAAGGTGCGATTCTTTCTTTTTCCCCATGCTCCCCAGGTGACCAGAGGTGTGGCCAACTCCCATCCTCATCCAGCCCCTGTGCAGATTATGCTCTCTGGGAGTTCAGAGTGATGCAGTTAGGAAGCCACGCAGAGTGTGAGGTGGGGGCTGGCAGTGCCATTTTGGCACCTGGATTCAGGTGGCCTCAGCTCCAGACTTACAAAACCTGCAGAGACACCTCACCAGCATTTAACCAATCATCCTGTATCCAGCCACCCTGACACTGAAACCAGCTCCATCAAGGGTCTCAGAAAACTAGTTATGAAATGAAAGCCCTGAACATAGATAACACCAAGGCTGATAGGAACTCTGCTGTCACATCCCTCCAACTCACACCTTGTGAAATCCTTAGCTTACTGGAGCAGCCCCACCTCTCCCACCGAGTTCTTTCCTTTGTGGATCCAACAGCTATACTAGGTTTTTGTGTTTTTATTTTCGGGTTTTTTTTTTTTTTTTTTTTTACTGTTTAATTGTTTTAGTTTGTTTAATTTTTCCCCTAAGGAGCTCTGGTAGCATAGTGGTTATGAGTCGGACTGCTAATCTCAAGGTCAGTAGTTCAAAACTACCAGCTGTTTTGTGGGAGAAAGATAAGGGTTCCTGCTCCCATAAAGATTTACAGCCTTGGAAACCCTATACAGGGTCCCTGTGAGTTGGAACTGACTCCATAGCACATAACCACCACCACCACCACCACCATTCTTTCTTCTCTATCCATTTCCTTGAATTTAATACTTTTAATCTCTGCTGTTTTTCCTTCTTTTCTTCTGCTTCTCATTCACCCTCCTCTTCTTTTCTCTTTTGATCTTTCTTTGCTACTCTCTACTCTCTTTCTCTTTTCATCTTCCCTCTCCCTGGTGTTTCTAAGTGCTTTTAAAATTTTTTATTTCTCTCATTTTTCTCTTCTATAGCTCCATTTTCTTTTCTTTTTTAGCTATTCTTAAGGATTTTTAAAAAAATTAATCCTTTTATTATCTCTCTTGTTTTGCTTCTATAGCTCCATTTTCCTGCCCCCCCCACCTTTTTTAGCTACATCAGAAAATCTTTATTCCATGAGTCAAGGCCAATAATTGTTCTTCCTAACCATGCAGAGATTAATATAATGAGCCATACCACCAGCAAATCCCATTGCCAAATGCTGACATTTTTTAAATCTTAAAAATTTCATAAATTCAGAGAAGTTAGAACCTTAAAAATTCAGTAGAGATGTGTGGCTCAATGCCCATCACATGTAACAAGAAATTTTCCTTTAAAAAAAGGGAAAGTATTATAAGGAGTCTTTCATATGAATGAAAATGTACCCTTAGGATTTTCCCCCTTCATCTTATTAGTTTGTATACACATGGGAATCAAAAGGTTTGCATTTTCTTCATAATAGTTCTTGTTATGATGCTTGATGGACTTTTTGCCTCTCAACAAATTCATCAAGAAGAACAGGCCAAGCACCTTCTTCATCGTAGTTACTAAGATCAGCGTGGACCATTCTGCTGAATTCTAATACATTGTACCACTCATCTTTGTTCATAACATGATACTTTGATTGCTCCAGGTACTGGTAAGATACTGAAAACAGTGGCCATGTAATCCCAAGCAGAAGAGCTAACATAGATTTAGCAGTATCAATATTAAGGCTTCTCTTATCTTTTGTTGTTGTCAGGTGCCATCGAGTCAGAACTGACTCATAGCGACCCAGTGCACAGCAGAACGAAACAATGTCCAATCCTGGGCCAACCTCACTACCGCTGCCACACTTGAGTCCATCAATGATGCCACCTGGCCAATCCATCTCCTTAGGGGTCTTCCTCTTTTTCTCTGACCCTCCACCTTACCCAGCATGACATCCTTCTCCAGCGACTGTTCCCTCCGGACAATATGTCCAAAGTAGGAGAGACAAAGCTTAGCCATCTTGGCCTCCAAGGAGCACTCTGGCTGCACTTCTTCTAAAACAGATCTATTGGTTCTTTTGGCAGTCCATAAGGCATCAATCAATTCTTCTATGATCTTCCTTATTCACTGTCCAGTTTTCTCATCCATATGAGGTTATTGAAAATACCATGGCTTGCGTCAGGCGCACCTTAGTCCTCAAGCTGACATCTCTGCTCTTCAATACTTCAAAAAGTTCCTGTGCTGCAGATTTGCCCAATGCAATACATCATCTGATCTCTTGACTGCTGCTTCCGTGAGTGTTGATAGTTGATCCAAGAAGAATGAAGTCCTTGATAAAGTCTCTTATCTTTATCCCTTACAAAATAAGAAATATCTGTAGATATTCTGAAATGATGAAATATCATTCAATTGTAAGCAGAAAAAGTCAAATTTGTTCTGTAAGTTTTCTGTGTAGTCACCCTGTAATGAAGTCATCCCTTTTAACCATTCTTTTTGGTAAAAAATCCCATGCTTTCAGTCTCCAATTTCCACGGAAAAACTAACAGAATATTTTCAGCTTCAACACCAATGTCTTCAAAAAACTTTTCCACTCTTTCTGGCCCTACAACTTCATCAGTACCTGCATACTCATAAAACCAAGACAGGCACTTCTTGCTTGAAAAATGTTCTTCTCCACTTATTAGTTTAGCAGGAGGTTGAGATCTGCAATAACTGGAGATTTTACACTTCTTGAGGCCTCTGTCTTCTGCTACTGCCGCTGCCACCCTGGGGGATTGTCTCTTCTTGTTCACTGGCATCTTCCACCCTCCCTGGCAGGCAGGCAGGGGAGCCGGGGAAGGGGATCACGGTCCCTTGGAGGCCCTTCAGCGTTGGCACACAGTTACCAGAAACAGCAGTAGGTAGAGAAGCAGAGTCTACAGCTGGTACCAGCATGGCCTCTGTCACTCTGTCGCTCACTGCCAGGTCTCCTGGTCCTTATCTGCCTGGGACAGTGGTGGCTCCTCACCAGTAGACATAGTCCTATCACTTTTTTGTCTTTATAGTTATTATATTTATTTTTCTACTTGTTGCCTATTTTATTTCTTTTTTCTCTTTATTATTTTCTCTTCTCATTGTTGGTTCACGGTTTGTTTATTCTCTTCTGTTTTCTTAAGTGTGTGTTGTTGTTGTTGTTGTTAAGTGCCGTTGAGTCGGTTCCGACCCATAGCGACCCTGTACAGGGTTTCCGAGGGTGTAAATCTTTACGGGAGTAGAAAGCCTCATCTTTCTCCCACGGAGCGGCTGGTAGTTTCAAACCGCTGACCTTAAGGTTCGCAGCCTGATTCGTAACCACTACGCTACCAGAGCTCTGGAGGATTTTTCTCTTTTCCATTCAACAGGAGACAGAAACCGTACCCATACAGCCTAACAACAACCATACCCTCGGCAGCTCCACCCACTGGGCAAGAACCAATACCAGCTATTGTACCACCTGATCAATGATAGACAGTAGTTAACACCAGCCAAACCCACACTAAACTGTGGTGCATGAACAGCGAATGATAATTGTGTACATGCTTCCATTCTCTAATTACAACCACAGGAGACAGTTGGTCACAGCCTAAGAACACATAAACATACAACCATCAATTAAATACAAATGCAACAACCCCACAATGCCCCAGAGACAACAGACTATTTTAGCTCACATGAAGAAACATGTGAGAATGCTCAAACAAATATTAAAGATTTAGAGACAGAAAACATTTCTGAGGATGAAAAGGTAATGGAACTAACTGAAAAAGAATTCACAAGAATAATATTTAGGTACCTTCAAAAGATTGAGGTAAGCAAAGAGAACACAGAAAAAAATGTAGAACAATTCAGAAAAACACTACAAGAACAAACACAGATAAATGCAAATTTTGAAACAATACAAAACCTGCAATTAGAAATCCTGAAGATTAATACTAAAATTTCAGAAATTTACAATACATTGAAAGAGCAGAGGAATAGATTTGAAGCAATGGAACCCTGAATTAATGACCTTAAAGGTAAATCTCTCAATACTAATGCTGTTGTTAAGTGCCTGTTGAGTCAGTTCCAATTCATAGTAACCCTCTATATTATTTCCTAGGAGTGGCTGGTGAATTTGAACAGCTGACCTTGCGTTTCAAACTGACTTTGCAGCCCAGTTTATTAACCCACAGTTCCACACCAGGGCTCCATATCAGTATACTAGAAAAATAATCAGAAAGAAGAATGAAAAAAAATGAAGAAAACCTAAGAGTTATGTGGGACACCATGAAGAGGAACACCATGATAGAAATTCCAGAACAGGAAGAGACAATAAAAAGCACAGAGAAAATTACCCAAGAGTTGTTGGAAGAAAACTTCATTAACATCATGAAAAAAGAGAAGATAAGCATTCAAGAAGCTGAATAAACCCCAAACATGGCAGACTCTAAAAGAAAATCACCAAGACATCTCATAATCAAACTCTCCAAAACCAAAGACAAGGATAGATTCCTGAGAGCAGTTTTGAAAAACAAAAAATTTCCTATAAGAAGCACCAATAAGACTAACCACTGTTTTTCAGATGAAACCATGCAGGCAGGAACACAATGGGATGACATATACAAAACTCTGGGGAAAAAAATGCCAACCAAGAATCATAAACTCAGCAAAGCTGTCCCTCAAATATGGTGGTAAAATTAGGACGTTTCATAAAAAAACAGAAATTAAAGGAATTTGTAATGACCAGACCAACTTTATATAAAGTGCTAAAGGGTGTTCTTTGGACAGAGATCCAACAATAGCAGACAACAACCAGAGATTACCATACATGACAACACCACCCAGAACTCAATTCAGATATATAAGTAATTGAAGTAAAACAAACCTAGAAGACTGAAAATAGGAAACCAGGGATATCAATTTATAAAGAAGTCAGCTACAAAGCAAAAAAAAGGCAATAGTGTATATACAGAACTTTCAAAAGTCAAGGAAGTCAACTAGATTTCAAAATACATCAGACTGTTTTAAATAGAGAAAAATATTAATAAATAACAGGGTAACCTTAGAGAAAACGAATAGCTTGCATATCAAAATTAAAAAAGAGGAAAATCAGAAAGATTTAGTAAATATAAATGCAACAGAAATGAAAATGCAAAGAAAACCCACAAACAAAATTAACTTAGCACAGAAAACTATGTGGAACAAAGAAAACAGCAGCATCTCTCTCTCACACACACACAAACACATACAGAAAAAATGACAGCAATTAATGCATACCTATCGATAATTACACTGAATGCAAATAGATTAAATACCACAAGCCAAGAGGTAGAGAGAGCAGAGTGGATAAGAAAACAAGATTTTTCAATAGGTGATCTACAAGAGACACATCAAAAAGATGGAGACAGCCTGAATGCCAATCAACAGAAGAACGGTTAACAAACTTTAGTACATACACACAATGGAATACTACAAAATGTTGAAGAATAACTATGAATCTGCAAAACACCTCATGACCTGGATGAACCTGGAGGACATAATGCTGAGTAAAATTAGTGAATCACAAAAGGATAAATATTACAATATCACTGTTGTAAAAAGTTAAGAAAAGGTTTTCTAAATAAAAGAAACAATCTATGATGATTACGGTGGGGAGGTGGGGAGAAGGGGAAGGGGAAAATATTTATGGGCCAAAGAGTAGATATATGTTAACATGGGTGATAACAGGCAATATACAACAAGAGGGAGTTAGCAGAGGAAAGACGAAGGTAGTGGGAGGCACACTGAATAATTCAATGCTAAAGTGAATAGAAGTAAATACTATTAACTGTCAGTACATGGAAGGAATTGCAATCATCGTAATGAAGCAAAGTATATGATTTGTTGAATGTAAAACCGATTATCTGCTCTGTAAACCTTCATTTAGTTCACAATAAAAAGTTAAAAATAAATCCCAAACCAGAGAACAAACAAGATGGTGGATCAAGTGGCAGTGCAGTGAGGAGCTCCATCAGCAACAACATAGAATACCAGACCAAGCAGGCTCAGGAGATGGTGCCAGAACTCTGAACCACATATAAAGGAATATTTAGAAGTTTGGAAGGCTTACAGCCAAGGGAATTTGTAGCAGAAGCAAGAAATCCATTGCTTTCCAATTCAAGATGCTCAGCTGCTCCTGGAGCCACCAACTTGGGAGAGACCAAGCGGGGGAAGGATCAGAGCAGCCATGGATGCCTGACAGAACTATGGAGATAAAGGTGTGAACATTCTTTTTGTATCTGTTCATTGGTCTCTCACTGTCTGCGCACCTCCATTCTGGTGACTAGAGGGGTGACTGAGCTAGTGGACACCCCACCCCCATCCCTGGAGGGTTTTACTATGCATGCACATAGATCTCCTCAAAATTAAAAGTGACAGTTTCCACTTAAAACTAAACAGTGGAAAATGGCTGCAGCCGGTCCTGAACTGTTTATTACTAGGAAAAAGGCCTGAATGGGGATTGTGGAGTGGGACAGGCAGATTTAAAAGGAAAGGCCAAAAATTAAATCCTGAGTTATGTCACAACGACCAACAATGGCATCTCAAAATTTCTCAGGAAGAAGAGTAAAATGGGAAGTCCATCTCCTGATCACATCTACCTGGAGACAATGAGAAAGCATTAAAAAAAAAAAAAAAATACACACGCATCTAAGTTTTAAGACTACTGGTAACTCCGGAATATGCCAAAAAACAGAAACAGATGACCATATCAGCACATGTCCAGAAATGAGACTGAGGCAAATGAGGTGGAAGTAGGCCTACACTCCATACTGAAAGATGGACAGGCTTTGGAAATGCCTGAGAAGGAATTCAGAAAAATGATTATAAAATGTATCAAAACCCTATACAATGGAGTTGAGAAAAATAAGGAAGACGTCAGGAAAGTGCTACAGGAACAATCAAATAAGATAGATACAGCATTGGAAACAATACAAAACCTATAGAAAGAGGTCCAAACGATTATATAATAGAATATCAGAAATGGACAATATACTGAAAGGGCAAAGGAAGAGACAGAAGCCAGAACTAGTGAGCTAGAAGATAAATCTCTCAACACTACTAAGACAGAAGAGCAAACAGAAAAAAAAGGATGAAAAATCTGAAGAAGGCCTAAGATTCATGTTGGACAACATGAAGAGGAATAACTTAAGAATTATTGGCATTCCAGAACAGGAAGAATCAACCAAGTCCACAGAGGAGATAGTTGAAGAGCTTCTGGAAGAAAATATGCCTAATATCTTCAAGAGCAAAAAGATAAGCATTCAAGAAGCTCAAAGAAACTCAGGGAGGATAGACCCTAAAAGACAATCACCAAGACATATAATAATCAAGCTCTCCAAAATCAAAGATAAGGACAGAATCCTGAAAGCAGCTAGGGAAAAGAGAAGTGTAACATACAAAGGCAAGCAAATCAGATTAAGCT
>NW_006408636.1:9141679-9148021 GCF_000296735.1 Chrysochloris asiatica | reverse complement strand
AAAGGGACTGTGGGCCGAAAATTGGGGGTGGAGGGGGAAGTGTAGGGAGCGGGCTTCTGGGATATACCCTTTGGGTGGTTGATGATGCATGGAGGGGATTGGAACCATGGCAGTGAGATGATATTCAATGGAATGAATGTAAAACTAAAGTTCTCCCATGTAAACTATCATATAATTCACAATAAAACACACACAAAAAAAGTTAGATGTCATCATAGATATTAGATAGATGACTACCACAAATTCATGTAGGAAGTGCAGTAAGCAGCTGTTTGTATATACACACACCGGAACTCTGTATTGCAGTTCAGACTGAACTTGCAGTCCAGGGCATTAACCTGCATTGCCACACCAGGAATTCTAATAATTTGTACTCTCAATCTGTTCTTCACTTGTTCTTAATTATTTAGCATTGATGTAGCACTGTCAGCTTTAACTCTTATCTTAGGCTGGGTTTTGTTAAGCAGATTTGGGGAAGTTTTTTCTACCAAGGGCCATTTGGATTTTTATATTATTTGCAGGCCATACAAAATTATCAACTTAAAAATTATCCTGCTATGTTTGGTCAAACATTTAATTAACTCACCCCTAATGTGATGGCTGGAGTCCTGATCTGGCTCTGTGGGTTAATGTGCCAGACTGCAAAGCTGTTTGAACTGCAAGGTTGGGGGTTCAAGCTCACCAGGTGCTCCTCGGAAATCCTATACAGATTTGCTATGGGTTGGAACCGACTCAACGGCACTTAACAACAACAACAATGCGATGGCTGGAGTCCTGGTGTGGCACTGTAGACTAATGCACTGAACTACAAAGTTGGTTTGAACTGCAAGATCACCAGTTCAAGCTCACCAGCTGAAAAAAAAAGAAGGCAATGGAGAGACATATATAAAACCCTGAAAGAAAAAAGCTGCCAACCAAGAATCCTCTACCCAGCAAAGCTGTCAATCAAATACGAAGGTGTAATCAAAACTTTTCAGGATAAACCGAAGGTAAGGGATTTTGCCAAAGCCAACCCTGCTATGAAAAACATCTTAAAGGAAGTTCTGTGGATTGAGAACTGACAATAACAGACAACAACCAGAGATTGATGTACGTGGCAGCATCACCCTGAACTCAGTCGACAAATGGAAGAGTCAAGAACAGAATAAAATCATAAGAACAGAGGATCTGGGAGGTCAGTCTATGATCAAAACAATTCCAATGTGAAAGAAGGTAAACACAGAGGAACAGCGATCTAGGTGGTGGGAACTTCAGGTAGATTACAGCATAAAATAGAGTGTCTTAAATGGAGGGGAGAGTTAATGAAATATAAGGTAAACACAACAGTGTGGTTGGGGTGGGGGGTTTAGTTAGGGTGATGGGAAGGGCAATGCAAGAAGAGGGAGGAGGCGGAAGAATATGATAAATAGGGGAACACTGAGACAGGTTTGCATGGACTAAGTGGGACAGAGGTAAATGGTGATGCATGCTCAACCTTGGAACAACAGAGCTCTGGGATACAGGAATCAGGCCTAGCTTGAAGAGGGGAAATAATACTAAAATGCTTGACTGCCTTATGAATACTGGCTTCCCTTGCCTACTATTGTAAAATAGACACTTGAGTGGGAATGAAAGGAATGTTGGGAAACATGATTAGAGAAAACTTGTAAGCCCGTCTTCAGCCTATAGCTAAAAGGTGTTCTAGAACTTGCCCAGTGAAATAGGCCTCTTGCAAAGGCTTTGCAGAGTATAGAACCTTAGATGGAATCCTGAGTCCCATCCAGAACCTTCTGAGGTGGGAAATCCCCACTATCAAGGACCAGCAGACCAGCCTGGAACAGCGAGAGTGACAGAAGACACATCTTCAAAGAAAGATCTTCAGGAAAAAAAAACAAAACAAAAATGCCAGCATGACTGGTTACTACAAGAATAAACAAGCTGTTCTCCAGGAAGCCATCAAGGCAAACAATCAAGTTCCTTCAGGATAAACTCCCCTCTAAGACTGAAACTCAAAGGGAACACACGAACAGGCATATAAGCTTGCTGGCAACCACATTGGTCTACTGGTGAGTGGAAGAGGGGGAAGGCAGCAATGAAGAAATGGGCTGAGTTCAACCACAGTCCATTGACTCCTGTTGACCTGAAGATGAGAGAGAGAAGAGGAAGAGCTGGTTGGTCCATAGTGTGCTGAGATTTGGGGACACTTGAGCCCATGAACAAGGACATAGCCACAGAGGGCTATAGCTGAGAGTGAAGCATCCAGCTGATAAGAAGTGAGAGGAGATGCACAAGAACACCCAAATTTGCAGACAGTAGCCATTTGACCTAGCCTCGATGGCTTGATAATCAGAACTTGACTAGAGAAAGAGTGCCAAAAAAATGTTTTTTGACAAAGGAAACAAGCCTAAATTGCTACTATTTGATGATCCTGACCTATACTCATGGAGGTAGTAACTCCAAATACCAAGAGAGAGGGAAGGAGTCTTCACATCAAGTATCAATGCTATCCCCTCTGTATACAGGGTAAATAGGGACAGGCAACTTAGACATTGGTTACCTAAAATGAGGGGGTGATAAAGGCACGAAGTGACTGGCTTACAAAGTTTCAAAGGGAGTTTAGTTTAATAGTATGGGGAAGTGGGGAGAAAGAGTCCCCACTGAACAGTTTTCATCTTGTCTAGATGGGTCCAATAAAAAGAGATGGGGATAAGATTCCTATGATTCAATAGTGAATAATTGTTATCATGACTAATTGCGACTGTCACGACTGTAAAGGTAGAAAGAAGTTTTGTAACAAAAACATGGGAGTGGTTAATCTTACAGTCCAGAAACAGGACCCTAGGACCATCAAGGGAGAAGAGCACAAGCAGAAGAGACCTTATCCAGAGAAGCATCGACATCAGAGATGGAGGCAGAGATGTGGTCATGGAAAGGGGGAGTGAGTGAGGACTCTAGATCCATGGGAAGAGAGGGACTAAGAGCTGGTGGACAGGAAGCAGACTTGTAGAATGTGCCCTTTGGAGGTGTAAATTATTATATATGCCTAAGTTTTTTTGTTTTGTTTTGTTTTTTAAAAAGCTAAAGTGAATAGAGAGAAATACTGTTAACTGATGGTACATTGTTGTTGTTGTTATGTGCTGTGGAGTCGGTTCCGACTCATAGTGATGCTGTACAGGGTTTCCGAGGCTGTAAATCTTTACAGGAGCAGAAAGCTTCATCTTTCTCCCATGGAACAGCTGGTAGTTTTGAACTGCTGACCGTGAGATTAGCAGCCTGATTCATAACCACTACGCTACCAGAGCTCCTTGATGGTACATGGAGGAGGCTATAATCATTGTAATGAAACAAGTTGTATGATCTGTTGAATATAAAACTGATGATCTGCCTTGTAAATTTTCACTCAATCCACAATAAAAACCTTTAAAAAAACAAAACAAACAAACTTGTAAGCCAGTCACTTCGTTCCTTTACAGCCTACCCATTTTAGGTAGCCAATGTCTGAGTTGCCCATCCCTATGAACTTTGCGTACAGAGGGGATGGGTATGATCCTTGTTGTGAAGATTCTTTCCCTCTTGGTTGGTATTTTAAGCTACTACATCCATAAGTATAGGTCAAGTTCATCAGATGTAGCAATTTACCCTCCCCACCCCCTTCTTTTCCTTCCTCTAGTGGGTTCTGAACATCCAGCCATTGAAGCTAGGTCCAATGGACACTATCTGAAAGTTTGGACACCCTTGTGCATATCGCCTCACTTCATATCAGGTGGACATTTCACTCTCTGCTCTAGCCCTCCGTGGCTATCTCCTTGTCCGTGAGTCCCCAGGTCTCACCATACTTTGGTCCAACCAGCTCTCACCATACTCCAGGTTTATGGGGGTCTATGTAACTTGGTCAGACTCAGCCCACCTCTTCATTGCTGCTTTCCCCCCACTTCCTCTCACCAATAAACCAACATGTTCACTAGCAAGATTACATGTCTGCTCATGTATTCACTTTGAGCTTCAGTTTGGGGGGCAGGATTGTCCTGAAGGGACTTGATTGCTTGCCTTGATGGCTCCCCAATGAACAACTTGCTTGTTATTGTAGTAGCCAATCAGACTGCCATTTCTGTTTTTGGTTTTCTCTGCTTGACTTTCTTTTTAGAAGTATCTGCTGTTCCTCCAGCTGCTCCAGGCTGGTCTGCTTGTCTTTTCAAGTGGGAATTTCCCATCTCAGAAGACTCTAGGTGGGGATCAGGATTCCACTTAAGGTCTTATACCCTACAAAGGCTCTGCGAGAAGCTTCTACAATGACTTTTTGACTTAAAGAGGGAACGATATTTAATTTGGGTGGAATATTGATTATACCTCATTATGAAGACTCCTCTTTTATTTTCTGAATTATTTTCACCTAAGAAGATGGAATATGGTGGTGGTGGCAATGGTGGTCTTGTGGTGGTCTTGTGTCACTGAGTCAGTTCCAATTTACAGTGACCCTGTATAAGGTTTCCCAGGCTATAAATCTTTATGGGAACAGAAAGCTTCATCTTTCTCCCATGGAGTGACTGCTAGACTCGAACTGCTGACTTTGCATGTAATCAGCTATGCTACTAGAAGAAGATGGAATATGAGTATAATGTAATAACACAATTTAACTGTTCACTATAAATTATTTGGATTAAAAACTACTAAAGAATTTTAAACTTGTTTTCAAATTTACGCAAGAGACTGAAATTATTTTGTGTAAAAAGATTTAGTCATAAACAATTAAAATATATCTAGGGTACCTTAAAAGTCCCTGTGCATCTTAAAATTTATATAAAGTTTTGACTTGATTTGGATTAAAATGAAGCTATTTTTGAAGTTGTATTTACATTTTTATTTTATATGGTCACTAGTAAAATGTAACTCTATTCTGTTTTTGTAGGATCAGAGCTGGGATATTTCCAAGCTTTGCCCAAAAATAGCATAAACATCTTATATTAATTTGATAATAAGTTTAAAACTATTTGTGTAATCACAGTACATAGGGTTGTCTCTAAATAGCCCTGAACCCCATTTAATCATATGGACCTAGCTTGTGCCCTGCATTTCCCTCATAATGTGTTTAAGACCTAGCTATTTAGTGGAGGGTGAGAGAAAAAGAGGAAGATGGATTGGCAAAGTGGCAGTATTAATGGGCAACAATTGTGAGGTTGGCCCAGGACCAGGCAGTGTTTGTTCTGTAGTGCATAGGGTTGCGATTGTCAGTACTGACTTGATGACACCTAACAACAACAACAATTTAGTGTCTAGTTAGAATTAGTCTGATTTTCATTATTAATTTTTTTAAAATGATATTTTGTGGGATTTTTAGAGAGCAAGCCTTAATACTGTCATAGTGAAGGATTTGTGTCAAGCTTGCCTGGGCCAGGATTCTCAGTGGTTTGGAAGTTTAAATGTAGTAATCCCTCATGATGAGATCTGCTATGAGCAGTCAATAAATTGAAATGAAGCTTCCTACAGAGTGTAACCTACTTTCAATATATTGGACACTCAGACAAATTTCCCTCCCTTTTCTGCTGGGTAGGACTCATCATTCAACTTCTGATTCTTTGAATTTGGTCCAGTGGCCTGCCCTACTGCCTGCCAATCCTGGGAGTCATTCATTTTACCCGCCAAACCTGCTTGCCTGTCATCTGACCTGCTGATCTTGGTTCATCAGCCCTGAAACTCTGTGAGTCAGAAGCCTGTAGCCTGACATGTGTCTTGGGACTTGCTCATATTTACAAAAGTGTGAGCCATTTCCTTTATATAAACCCCTTTTTATATATGCATATATAAACTTCACTGGTTTTGCTTCTCTAGAGAACCCAGACTTAAGACATTTGGTACTGGGAGTGGTTCTAGAGAAACAAAATCATAAGGATGGGTTTTCTAAATTGGTTCTCTGTTGAGAGCTACAAACGCCATTACAAGATGGCGCCGACCTCAACTTCCTCCTTCTTGTTTCCTTGTCTTTCTCCACGTGCGCGCAGGCGCTGAACTCCACTCGTTGTATGCTAATTAGGCGCTGAACTCCACTCGTTGTATGCTAATTAGGCATTTTTCTACCAACCAATCATGTAACCAGTCATGTCCCGCCACGCCTTCCTTTGAGAGTATATATTCTCCTGCTACTCCCTTACCCAACGTCGTCCTCCACCATCGCTAGAAGAGCTGTAACCCTAGAAGAGCTGTAACAATAAAGCTACTGTCAGAAGAATCCTGCTTGTCGCGTCTCTTATCGGCGAGGGCGCGCGACAACTGGTGCCGAAACCCGGGAATCGCTGCCGAACGTTTCCGGTGGACGGGCCACGAGAGGGACCCCGGCTGCTCGTCGGAAAAGGATTCAGAACTGACGCC
>NW_006408636.1:9138652-9140825 GCF_000296735.1 Chrysochloris asiatica | reverse complement strand
AAACTACTGTCAGAAGAATCCTGCTTGTCGCGTCCTTTATCGGCGAGGGCGCGCGACAACTGGTGCCGAAACCCGGGAACACTGCCGAACGTTTCCGGTGGACGGGCCACGAGAGGGACCCCGGCTGCTCGTCGGAGATCGCATAGCCCCGTGGTTCCTACAAGATAGTATGTCAGAAACAGAGGGAGGGGATAAAACGGAAGGGCCGTTAAGGAAGCCTCCCGACAAAGAAAAAAGGAAGTTGAAAAGGGAAGAAACTAGTGAAAAACTTTACCCTGATCTCGAGTGTTTTAAAGAATTAAGAATTGATTCCCCCCCCACAGAAGAGACGTCTTCTGACGGGGGGGAAGAGGATTTAGGGCAAAATAATAGATACAAACATGGACCTGATCCAGAGGATCAGGTTAATTTAGAGGAAGAAGCTGCCAGGTACGAGTCTGATAGATATGGACCAGACCCCCCATATGCCCCTGGCCATGCTCCTTCAGCACCCCCACTCGATGAATTAGTAGTCAGACTTAAAGAGAGCAAAGGACAGACAAAAGATTGGAAACCGCTAAAGGTTGCCACTACATTAATACCAGCTAAAGAAGCAACTAAAATTAAAGTAGCCTTCCCAGTTTGGGAAGATGCTAATCAGACTAGGCAACATAGTCAATTAGATTTAAAGCAGCTGAAAACACTAGCTGAAAGTGTACCCAGGCTAGGAAGAATGCTGCAAATCAGCAGCCACACTGGACTTAGCAGATTAATCAAGCAGCACTCCGAGCTTGGAAGACCATACCTAATAAGGGACAGGTAGCAGGAAAAAATCATACAAGGCAGTAATGAGCCATTTTCAGATTACGTAGCAAGGATGATGGAAGCAGCAGGAAAAATATTTGGAGACCCTGACACTGCCCTCCCGCTAATAGAACAGCTTATCTATGAACAAAGCACTAAAGAATGTAGACGGGCTATTACCCCATGGAAAAGTAAGGGACTGAGTGCATGGATGAAAGCTTGCAGAGAGATAGGAGGACCCCTAACCAATTCAGGTCTAGCTGCCGCCATCTTACAGTTCTCAAGTATGACTAATTCAATGTCACTGTTAGCTCTGCTTCCATTAGTAAAGAGCATGCTGCTAATCCATTAGATGAGGTAACAACGTTAATATGCAAAATGTCACCACCTGTAGATCAAGTATTGGTGGCAAGCAAGACTCTGGTTAATCATGTGTTTGATACAATAATGAAATTTTGTTAAGATGAAAAGTATAGGGAAGCTGGTTGGTTGGTCTTACTGACAATATACCAAGTGGTAATGGAACGAGACCAGCTCAGGGCTTGGGAGATACAGCTCAAACAATGCATGGTGGTGGGGTTATGTCATCAAGTCAGTTCAGACTCATAGGCTATAAATCTTTACAAGAGCAGAAAGCTTCATCCCTCTCTCACAGAACAGCAGATAGATCTGAACTACTTACCTTGTGGTTAGCAGCCCAACTCACAACCCACTACACTACCAGGGCTCTTTCAAGCAATGCATTAAAGACTTCAAAGTTTATACTTGTGTTCAGAAAAGAAGTCTTATTTCTTGTAGTAATAGAGCTGATATTGCCAAAAAACAAACCTATGCAATGACACATCAGACAAGGGACTCATTTCTAAAATATATATGAAACTACAACAACTCTACAAGAAAAAGACAAATAACCCAATTAAAAAATGGGCACAGGACATGAACAGACACTTCGCTAAGGAGGAGATCCGGGCAGCCAACAAACATATGAAGAAATGTTCATGATCACTAGCCATTAGAGAGATGCAAATCAAAACAACAACAAGACATCATCTCACACCAGAAATAACAGCAAAGATCAAAAAAGTAGAGGACAATAAATGCTGGCAAGGATGTGGAGAGACTGGGATGCTTCTGCATTGTTGGAGGGATTGCAAAATGGTACAACTTCTCTGGAAAGCAATATGGCGTTTCCTCAGAAGGTTGGAAATAGAAATACCTAGTTGTTGTTGTTGTTAAGTGCCATCAAGTCAATGCTGACTCATAGCGACTTTATGCACAACAGAACGAAACACTGCCTGATCCTGGGCCAACATCACTACTGTTGTCATGCTTGAGTCCATCGATGCTGCCACTTGGCCAATCCATCTCGTTGGGGGTCTTCCTCTCTTTC
>NW_006408636.1:9136387-9137269 GCF_000296735.1 Chrysochloris asiatica | reverse complement strand
AATGCACCTTGGACTTCCTCCTTCAGTATCATTGGCTCTTGATCATATGCTACCTTTAGAAATGGTTGAACATTTATTATTTCCTATTGATACAGTGATTCTGTGTATTCCTTCAATCTACTTTTTTTTTTTAGTTCAACTCGTCTCCCTTATATTAAGGCCCAAATTGCCATTACATAGTTTGGTACTCAATGAAGGAAAACTTGTTCAAATAAGGTAATATGTTATCATCAGTATTCCCAGGTGACTGTTTACAATCAAGTAGCAATACCAATAAATCTTTGAGAAGTCCATCTGGTAGAGTTTACACTGGGCCTTGGCCCAATCCCTCTGGAGTGGAAATCCCCAATTCATTTAAAGTTGGTCTAAGTTCCTGGATGACATAGGGGTAGAATTCCTTATGAGCTTCTGCTTTGTCCTTAACAACCTGTAGGATAGGAACAACACTAGCAAAATCATTTAACCGTCTGCATGCCCGCAAAGCAGCATTGATGATTTGGGGTTCTGGAACCAGATCATAGCCAACAAGCCTGTTCATCCCTTTACGTAATTCCCAGGCATTGACATTTGACTTGTTGAAGTAGTCACCCAGTGAGCATCAAACTCCTCATCTGTCTCATGAGAACCATGGGAGTAGCAGCAAACTGACTGGATAGTGGCGATGGGGCCAGGAACCCTGGAGGAGTGCAGAAGGCCTCAAGGGCCGGCCCGGGCTGCTGCGGCTGCGTCTGTGTCTGCAGCACAGCGTTGGAGAGCGGCGCCCAGGATGATGGCGATGGTGGCACACAGGATAAGGCTGCAGAGAAGCCAGGAGTCTCCTTCCATCTTCTCTTGATGCTTTCTGCAACATTCAATAATCTGCCAAGAGAATCTTTCAATTAC
>NW_006408636.1:9120959-9123374 GCF_000296735.1 Chrysochloris asiatica | reverse complement strand
AGGTGTTGCCTGTTTCCCTGGTATATGTCTGCTGGTATTGGTTCTTGCCTGGGTTTTGGTATTTTATAAGGTGTGATTGCAGCTTGGATTTTTGGCAGTGGTTGCTGACTCTTCTTGTGTAATATAGCGAGACAAAGAGTCCTCCAAAAGCAAATGGGGGGCTATGTAACAGCCAAACAACTGTCTGCCCGGTCCAGGAAGTGCCGCCTTCTGCCAGAAATATCTTATGATCCAGAAATTCCTCTACTTGGTATTTACCCACAAGAAAAACGATCCACAACACGGAAAGATATATGCAAACCAATGTTCATATGCAAACCAGTTGTCCACAGGGGTGCCATCAAGGCAAGCAATCAAGTCCTTTCAGGGCAAACCCCCTTCCAAAACTGAAACTCAAAAGGAATACACAAACAGGCATGTAATCTTGCTGGTGACCCCATTGGTCTACTGATGAGGGGAAGTGGGGGGAAAGCAGCAATGAAGATGTGGGCTGAGTATGACCACATTCAGTAGACTCCCATCAACCTGGAGTATGGTGAGAACTGGTTGGCCAGCAGTATGGTGAGACCTGGGGACTCCTGAGCCCATGGACAAGGACATCGCCACAGAGGGCTATAGCGGAGAGGGAAGCATCCAGCTGCTATGAAGTGAGGGGAGATGCACAAGAGCTCCCATACTTGCAGGTAGTACCCATTTGACCTAGCTTCAATGGCTGGATGATCAGAACTTGACTAGAGGAAGAAAGAAAACAAGTGTAATTTGCTACAATTTGATGAACTTGACTTATACCTATGGATGTAGTAGCTTAAAATACCAACCAAGAGGAAAAGAATCTTCACAGCAAGGATCATTCCCATCCCCTCTATACACAGGGTTGCTAGGGATTGGCAACTTAGACATTGGCTACCTAAAATGGTGGTGGTGTGGGGGGGTGGATAAAGGCATGAAGTGACTGGCTTAAAAGTTTTCAAGAGGAAGTTTAGTTTCAGAGGGGATGGGGGAAAGTAGACTCTCCATTGAGTGGTTTTCAACCTGTCTAGATGGGGCTGGTGAAAGGAGATGGAGATAATACTCTTGTAGTTAAAACAAAATACAATAGGATGAGTGTAAAGCTTATGTAAATTATCCCTCAATTCAAAATAAAAACTTAAAAAAAAGTATATGCATAATAATCCAATTTTAAATGGTTAGGTTCTGATATTATACTTGCCAGGAAATTAATGACACTTGCAAACATAAAAAAAGGGGGTAATAATTTATTTTTTGTATAGATAGGTAAGATATCCTATGGTATTTGTAATACAACATCATGTGAAAGATTGGCTTTATATAAGACAACATACTTAAAAATGGATATGATTGATGACACTTCTCCATATTTTCACAAGACCTGAGCATACATTGATCACTGCTCACATTGCAATTGCCTATTAATGCATCTACCTCTCTCAATTGGATTGTAAAATGGGGTGATGAACTTTTATCTCTCATATACATGCATGTCCTCAATGCCAACCTCAGTGTCAGGCATTTAGTATGCATACAAAAAATGTTTGATAATAAGTTTATTGACTCAGTAACTGAATTCAACCAACTTCCAGCAACATGGAAAACTAGGCAGACACACTACACAGACTCTACCAGAAAGATCAGATAAAAAAAGAGAAAGATATGAGCGACCAAAATAAACTGATGTAAATGATAATCCAGGAACCCTGAGCTTCAAAGGAAAGGATAGTGAATTAGATTGAATATATACTTGGAAAAGAAGCTGAACAGGGGTGGTGGAAAAAGAAAACAGGTAGGCGAATTTTTGCAAGCAGTATTGGGTCCAAGGGGTGGCCTGGCAACATGGATGCACACTGGTAGCCAGCAAATGAGAAACATGATTCTCTTTTGTTTCCCACACGCCCCTGGTGACTGAAGGTGTGACAGGAACCCAACCTCATTCATCCCAGCACAACCCCACTCACCAGAGGTCAGAGCCATGCCACTGTGAGTTAGGTGCAAGGTGCACCACGCTGACACCTGGAGGCAGGTAAACTATGCCTTTTAAGACCAACAGACCATGCAGTGCCATTCCTGGCAATCCCTACGCTAGCAGAAACTCCCATAACCAACCACCCTGCCCCAAGCTACTCTCTGGGCCTAAACATTTATCTCTGGAAACAGACCCTGACCTCAACTACAGATATCACCTGCATGAACTGTTTCCAGAGTGGGTGCTGTGACCATATACAACACCAAGGCCTACAGAAACTCCATGTAAGACTGATCCTCTGATCTAACTCCACCCTCTGGTCTCTCCCCATTCCACCTTGGCTGGCAGGAGTCTACCACAGTTTTCTCCTTTCTGGGTCTGACCCCTGCCAAAGTTTTTTTTCCTTTTCATTGTTTGTTTTTTTTCATTTTTCT
>NW_006408636.1:9103101-9119978 GCF_000296735.1 Chrysochloris asiatica | reverse complement strand
CTATTGAACGTTGTAGGGCTTAGCTCACCGCTTCATTGCTGTTTTTCCCTCACTTCCCCTTATCGGTGTCGAGCGTGGTCACCAATCACAGCATGTATTCCCGTTGAGTCTTAGTCTTGGAAGGGGGTTTGCACTGAGGGGACCCAACCACTTGCCTTGATGTTTCCCTTCCCTTGTTTTTTATCCTTTCTTTCTGTGCTTTCCTTCTTTCTTCTTTTATTCTGTTTCTTTTCCTCCTCATTTTTTCCCTCTTGACTTTTCTTTACAATTCTCTTGTCTATTTATGTTCTCTTCTTTCCCTCACCTTAGTTGTGTTTATTGTGTTTTTTTCTTTCTTTTTATTTTCTCTCTTCTCCATTTCAGTTTTCTTTCTTTCTTTTCTCTTATTTTTTCTTGCTGCTTAATTTGCATATATCATTCTCTCCATTATTTTCTGTTACTTGTTTTATTATTTTTTTGTTTGTGTTTGTGTTTGTGTGTGTTTCTTCTTGCCCCACCTGACAGGAGACAGCAACTGTGCCCATAAAGAGCAGTCATAACTAACTTTTGCATCCCACCCACTGGAAAAGAGTCACTACTAGCTCCTATACCACCTAATCCACAACAGACAGCAGCTAAAATCAGTAAAACCCACCCTGAACTGAACACAGCATTGTACGCATACTTCCATTCTTGAATCACACCCACCAAGAATCAGGTGGCAAGTGACTAAGAACATACTAACGTATAAACAATTAAATAAAAATACACTACAATGTCTCGAAGACAACAGACAATATCAGTTCACGTGAAAGAAACAAGACAGACTGCCTGGCACACGTGATCAAGATGCAAGCCCATACAAATTTTCTGAGAAAGAAAAGCCATTAGAACTACCTGATAAATAATTCAAATGAGTGATATTTAGGTACCTCCAATGGACTGAGGCCTGGTGTTGCAATGTGGGCTAATGCCTCAGTCATTTGAACTGCAAGTTCAAGCTCACCAGATGTTCCTTGGAAACCCTATATAGAGTTGCTATGTCAGAATCAACTCAACAGAACTTAACAACAACAACAATGGACTGAGAGAAAGATTGAAAAAAGTGCAGAGGAAAGCAAGGAGAACACAGAAAACACTTTAGAAGAATTAAGGGAAACACTACAAGAAAAACACTGACAAAAGAAATTAAAAAGAAATGATACAAAATATGCAAATAGAAATTCAAAGATAAATACTAAGATTTGAAAAATGGCTAATACATTGACTAGACAAAGGAGCTAGTTTGAATCATTAGAAGCCCAAATTAGTGAGTTGAAGACAAATCTTTCAGTCTTCTAGCATGCTAAAAGGACAATCAGAAAAAAGAAGGAAAGATCCAAAGAAAGCCTAAGATTTATGTGGGACACTATCAAGAAGAATAACTTACAGGTAACTGGAATTCCACAACAGGAAAAAACAGAGAAACAGAAGAGTTGTTGGAAGAAAACTTCCCTTATATTATGATAAAAAACAAGACAAGCATTCAAGAAACTGAACAAGCCACAAATAAGAAAGACTCCAAAAGAAAATCACCAATACATATCATAATCAAACTTTTGAAAACCAAAGACAAGCAAAGAATTCAGAGAGCAGCTCAGGAAGAACAAAACAATACCTACAAAGGAGAACCAAGAAGACAAAGCTCCAATTACTTAGCAGAAACCATATAGGCAATAAGGCAGTTGGATGACATATATAAAACTCTGAAAGAAAAAAAATGCTAAACAAGAACCATATCCACACACACCCCCAATCATATACCCAGCAAAACTGTCCTTCAAATATGATAATGAAATTAGGACATTGCCTGGTAACAGAAATTAAAGGAATTTCTGTGGTATTAAAAGATAAGAACTGAACAGCAAGGTCGGTTGGTTTGAATTGTAAGGTGGCAGTTCAAACTCACCAGCCACTCCTCAAAAACCTTTTACAAGGTTGCTATGAGTCACAACCAACTTGACAGCACATACCAACGAATCAACTTTACAAAAAATACTAAACGGAACTCTCTGGAGAGAGAACAAATAACAGACAAAAATCTGAGACTAGCATACATGAAAATATCACCCAGAAGTCAACCCATATATGTTACTGTTGTTATTGTAAGGTGCCATCAAGTCTGTTATACACAACAGAATAAAACACTGCTCCGTCCTGCACCATCCTCACAATTGTTGTTATGCTTGAACCCATTGTTGCTGCCACTGTGCCAATCCATCTTGTTGGGGATCTTCCTTTTTCACTGACCCTCTACTTTACCAAGCATGATCTTCTTCTTCAGAGACTGGTCCCTCCTGATAACATGTCCATCCTGTATTCTAAGAAGCATTCTGGCTGTACTTCTAAAACAGATTTGTTTGTTCTCCTGATAGTCCATGGTATGTTTAATATTCTTTTGCAACACCATAACTCAAATGCAATAATTCTTCTATGGTCTTCTTTATTCATTGTCCATCTTTCACGTGCATATGAGGCTATTGAAAATACCATGAGTTTGGTCATGTGCACCTTAATCCTCAAACTAACGTCTTTGTTC
Source organism: Chrysochloris asiatica (assembly GCF_000296735.1). Classification (NCBI taxonomy): domain Eukaryota; kingdom Metazoa; phylum Chordata; class Mammalia; order Afrosoricida; family Chrysochloridae; genus Chrysochloris; species Chrysochloris asiatica. Next base: position 9,117,421 of record NW_006408636.1, on the reverse strand, counting down.
TTGAACACTGTAAAGAGCTCTGATGGAGCAGATTCGCCTAGTGCAATATGTCATTTGACTTGTGACTTGCTGCTTCCATGAGGACTGATAGTTCATTCAAACAAAATGAAGTTTTTGACAACTTCAATCGTTTCTCAATTTATCATGATGTTATTTATTGGTCCCATTGTGAGGGTTTTTGTTTTCTTTACATTGAAGTGCAACCCATACTTAATTCTGTAGTCTTTGAGCATCAGTAAGTATTTTAAGTCCTCTTCCAATTCAGAAAACAAGGTTGTATCATCTGTGTATAACAGGCTGTTAATAAGTCTCCTTCCAATCCTGATGTCATGTTCTTCTTCATACAATCCAGCTTCTCAGATTATTTATTCAGCATACAGATTGAATTGAATAAGTATGGTGAAAGAATGCCACCCTGGTGTACACATTTCCTGATATTAAACTGTTCAAAATTCCCTTATTCTAGAGGCGGGGCTTGATGGCAGCTAGGGTGGAGGTGCAGTGAAGTTCACTGTCAGCAATAACACAGAATACCAGGCACATGTGTGGCAGAAGAACCCACCAGTGGTGAGGGTGGGGGGTGTCCACTCGCTCAAGCTCCCCCTCTAGTCACCAGAATGGAGGTGGGCAAACAGTGGGCACGCCAATACCAGATACCAAAATGCGGAACCACAGAGATAGGAATATTTTTAAAGTTTGAAAGCTTATAGATTGTGAAACTTGAAGCTGAAGTAAAAAAAATCATGTACTTTTGAATCTGCTGGGTCAGGCTCAGAGACCTGGAGCCGACATCTTGGGCAAGACCAAACGGAGGAGCAGAAACACCATGGGAAAATGCCATGGGAACCTTGGAGCAAAGGTGGACAATACACTTTGTCAGTTTTGCTTTGTTCTGATTTTCTTTTATTTTCTTTGGTATCTGGTATTGGCACACCCACTGTTTGCCCACCTCCGTTCTGGTGACTAGCAGGGAAGCCTGAGCAAGTGGACATCCCCCACCCTTACCACTGGTGGGTTCTTCTGCCACACATGTGCACATATACTCAGCCCAAGAGCAGGCCCTGAAGGCTTTTTGCTTGTTTGTCTTTTGTTTTCTTTTTCAAAACGAGAAAGGGCAGGACAGGGCTATGCAGAGGGAAAGAGAGTTTAAAAACAAAACAGGCCAAAAATTAAATTAAAGCCTGAGGTATAGTATAACAACCAACACTGGCATCCTGAAATCTCTCAGGCAACTTTGAAAGCAAGAAGCTGAAGAGAGGACATTACAGTCATACTCATATTAGGCTACAGATTTTTTTTTTCTTCTCTCCCACCTCTCCCTTTTCTGTGATTAGAGACTGCAGTATTCAGTCTAGTTTTTATTGTTGCTGTTTTTTGGCTTGTTGTTGTTGTTTTTGTTTCATTTTCTTTTCTTTTTTTCTTTCTCTTGTTTTTTCCACTGGTTCTGTTTTGCTGTTATATGTTCCCACTTCTGCCTTTGGAGGACTCTTTGTCTCCATATATTACACAAGAAGAGTCAGCAACTGCTGCCATATAGCCAAGCTACAATCACACTACAAAATACCAAAACTCAGGCAAGAGTTCTCTGTTCTTCACAGTTTTGACAATTGCAATTAATCATAATAACAATTATTCACTATTGAATCAAAAGAATTCCAACCCTATCCTCCCCCATCAACTTTCACCAGACCCATCTAGACAAAAGGAAAACTACTTAGTGGGGATTCTACCTTACCCTCTCATTATGAAATTAAGCACACTGCTGAAAACTTGTAAGCCAGCCACTTTGTGCCTTTATAGACCCCCATTTTTGGTAGCCAATGTCTAAGTTGCCCATCCTTATCAACCCTGTGTACTGAGGAAATAGGCTTGATCCTTGTTGTGAAGACTCCTTCCCTCTCAGTTGGAATTTTGAGCAACTACACCCATAGGTAATGTTAAGTTCATCAAATTGTAGCAACTTATACTTGCTTCCAATATAAAATTCTTTATTTTTGTCTAGTCGGATTCTGATCAACAAGCCATCCAAGATAGGTCAAATTAGTACTACCTGCATGTTTGAAAATTCTTGCAAGCTTTCCCCTATTTCTGATCAGCTGGCTGCTTCACTCTCAGGTCTAGCTCCCAGCTAGGTCAGTGTCCATGGGCTCAGGAGTCCCCAAGTCTCCCTGAACTTCAGACCAACCAGCCCATCCTCTTCTCTCTCTCATCTCAAGGTCAAACTCAGCCCATATCTTCATTGCTGCCTTCCCTCCACTTCCACTCATAAGTAGACAAAGGCAGTCACCAGTGAGCCTGCTCATGTGTTCCCTTTGAGTTTCAGTCTTGGATGGGGGGTTATCCTGATGGGCTGACTTTTCTTGCCTTGATGGCTCCCAGGCAAACAGCTTGCTTGTTCTTGTAACAGTCAAACAGTCTGTTTTTTTTGTTGTTGTTGTTTCCCCCCTGCTGGTTTTTCTTCCAAGAAGTACCTTCTGTTCCTCTAGCTGCTCTGGGTTGGTATGTAGGTCCTTTCAAGTGAGAATGTTCCAACTCAGAAGGTTCTGGATGAGGCTCAGGATTCCACCTAAGGCCCCATGCTCTACAAAGGCTTAACAAGAAGTCTATTTCACTGACAACCTCTCTATTTGCAGATGATATGATTTTATGCATAGAAAATCCCAAAGACTCAGTGAGAAAATTACTAGCACTTGTTGAAAGATTCAACAAGTGTCAAAGTACAAGATTAACATACAAAAATCAGTCAGATTCCATTACACTAATAAAGAGAACTCTGTAAAGGAAACCAGGAAAACAGTACCATTTACAATAGCCACCCAAAAGATGAAATAAATCTAATTAGGGAAAAAAGACGTATACAAAGAAAACTATAGAACATTTCTTCAAGAAACCAAAAGAGATCTACATAAATGGAAAAAGATACATAGATAGGAAGATTTTACATTGTGAAAATGACAATACTACCCAAAGCCATCCACATATTTAATGCAATTCCAATCCAGATTCCAAAATCATTCTTTAAAGAGATGGAAAAATAAGCACTAACTTTATATGGAAAGTAAAGAGACCCTGGATAAGAAAAGCACTGCTTAAGAAGATGAGCAAAGTAGGAAATGTCTCACTTTTTGATATGAGAATCTATTACACAGTCACAGTAGTCAAAACAACCTGGTACTAGTTATGATAGGATGGTTCAACATTAGAAAAGCTGTCTATGTAATCCACCACACAAATAAAGCAATCTATTGATTGATATAGAAAAGGCATTTGACAAAATGCAATATCCACTCCTTATTTTAAAAAAACACACTCAGTAAACAGGAATAGAAGGGAAATTCAAGAACAAAATTAAGGCATGTATGCAAATCCAACAGTCAACCTTACTCTTAATATAGAGAAACTGAAAGCATTCCCTTTATGAACAGGAACCAGAAAAGGATGCACTTTATGACCACTGTATTTAATATTATATTGGAAGCCTTAGACAGAGCTCTAAGACAAAAAAAGGAGAATTAAAGCATCCAAATTAGCAAAGAAGTAAAACTGTATTTGCAGATGATATGATCCTATATGTAAAAAAATTTCCAACGACTCATCAAGAAAATTACTGGATTTCACTGAAAGATAAAATAAAGTGGCAGGGTACAAGATCAACATATTCAAATCAGTTGGATTTCTTTACACTAATAAAGATGGCTCTGAAAAGAAAATCAGAAAAACAGTACTATTTACAACAACCACTCAAAAGATTAAAGTGTCATTAAGTACTGTTGAGTTGGTTCCAACTCATAGTGACCCTGTACAAGATAAGGAGTGGCTGGTGGGTTTGAATTGCAAACCTGTGGTTAGCAGTCCAGTGCTTACCCTATAGTGCTTAGGAATAAACCTAACCATAGGAACAAAAGACCTATACAATGAAAACTATAAAATATTACTATAAGAAGCCAAAAGAGACTTATAAAAAAAAATGTAACATTGTGAAAATGTCAACACTACCCAAAGCAATCTATAGATATAATGCAATTCCAATTCCAATTCCATCATCATTCTTTAAAATGATGGAAAAACTGATTACTAACTTTATATGGAAAGGAAAGAGACCTCAGATAAGCAAAGCATTACTTAAGAAGAACAAAATTGGAGACCTTTCATGTCCTGATCTCAAATACTACAAAGCCACAGAGGTCAAAACTGTCTGCGCAATGAAAGATACATACATCAATGGAACAGAATTGAGAACCCAGAAGTAAATCCATCCACATACACTCAGCTGATCTTTGATAAGTGAGAATGACATAGTTTCTTCAGCAAATGGTGCTTGCAGAGAACAAACAAGATGGCACATCGGATAGATGTGCAGTGAGGAGCTCCGTCAACAACAACACAAAATACCGGATCAAGCAAGCTCAAGGGATGATGCCAGAATTCTGAACCACATATAAAGGAAAATTTAGAAGATTGGAAAGCTTACAGGTAGGGGAATTTGTAGCAGAAGCAAGAAATCCATTGCTTTCTAATCCAGGATATTCAGGTACTCCCGGAACCGCTATCTTGGGAGAGACCAAGAGTGGGGGAAGGATCAGAGCAACCACGGATGCCTGGCAGAACCACGGAGATAAAGGTGTGGACATTCTTTTCTTTTTTTTTTTTTTTTTTTTTGTATCTGTTTATTTGTCTTTTGCTGGCTGCACACCTCAATTCAGGTAACTAGAGGGATTGCCGGAGTGAGTGGAAACCCCACCTCTACCTCTGGAGGGTTCTATTACATATGTGCACAGATCTCCTCAAAATTTAAAGTGACAGTTTCCACTTGAAACCAAACGGCAGTGCAAAATGGCCACAGATGGCTCTGAACTGCTTATTGCTGGGAAAAAGGCCTGAATGGGGATTGTGGAGTGGGACAGGCAGACTAAAAAGAAATAGGCTGAAAATTAAATCCTGAGTTATGCCATCTTGAAATTTCTCAGGAAGAAGAGTGAAAAGGAATGCCCGTCTCCTGATCACATCTACCTAGAGGCAATCAGAAAGCATAAAAAATACCAAAATACACATCCATCTAAGTATTAAGGACACAGATAACTCCTGAATATGCCCCCAAAACAGAAACAAATGACCATATCAGCTCATGTCCAGAAATGAGATAAAGTGACTGAGGCAAATGACCTGGCTTTGGAAATGCCTGAGAAGGAATTCAGAAAAATAATGATAAAATGTATCAAAACACTATATAATGGAGTTGAGAAAAACAAGGAAGACGTCAGGAAAGCGCTGCGGGAACAATCAAATAAGATAGATACAGCATTGGAAACCATTCAAAACCTACAGAAAGAGGTCCAAACGATTCATAATAGAATATCAGAAATGGACAATACAATGAAAGGGCAAAGGAGTAGAATTGAAGAGATAGAAGTCAGAACCAGTGAGATACAAGATAAATCTCTCAACACTACTAAGATAGAAGAGCAAGCACAAAAATGGATAAAAAAAATCTGAAGAATGCCTAAGATTCATGTTGGACAACATGAAGAGGAATAACTTAAAAATTATTGGCATTCCAGAACAGGAAGAATCACACAAGTCCACAGAGGAGATAGTTGAAGAGCTTCTGGAAGAAAATTTCCCAAACATCCTGAAAAGCGGAAACAAGCATTCAAGAAGCTCAACGAACCCCAGGATGGATAGACCCTAAAAGACAATCACCAAGACATATAATAATCAAGCTCTCTAAAATCAAAGATAAGGACAGAATCCTGAAAGCAGCTGGAGAAAAGAGAAGTGTAACATACAAAGGCAAACAAATCAGATTAAGCTCAGACCTTGCAACAGAAACCATGCAGGCAAGAAGACAATGGGGAGACATATATAAAACCCTGAAAGAAAAAAACTGCCAACCAAGAATCCTCTACAAAGAAAAGCTGTCAATCAAATATGATGGTGTAATCAAAACATTCCAGGATAAACAGAAGCTAAGGGATTTTGCCAAAGCCAATTCTGCTATGAAAAACATCCTAGATGGATTTTTGTGGACTGAGACCTACAAGAACAGACAACAACCAGAGAATGATGTAAGAAAGAGCCATTCCTGAACCCAATCGACAAATGAAAGAGTCAATAACAGAATAAAATGATAAGAACAGAGGATCTGGGAGGTCAGTCTATGATCAAAACAATTACAAGGTGAAAGAAGGTAAACACAGAGGAACAGAGGTCCAGGTGGTGAGAAGGTGAGGTAGATTACAGGATAAAATAGACTGTCTTAAATGGAGGGAGGAATTAATGGAATATAAGGTAACCACAACAGTGGGGTTGGGTGGGGGGTTCAGTTCGGGTGTTGGGGAGTGCAATACAAGAAGCAGAGGACATGGAAGAACAAGATAGATAGAGAAACACTGAGACAGTTTTGATGGCCTAAATGCAATAGAGGTAAATAGTAATGCATGCTTAACTTTGGAACAACAGAGCTCTGTGATATAGGGATCTTGGCATAGTTTGAAGAGGAAAAAGAAATGTTTGACTGTCTTATAAATATTGGTTTCCCTTGCCTACTATTGTAAAATAGACAGGAATAGAAAGGAATGTTGGGAAACATGATTACAGAAAACTTGCAAGCCCATCTTCAGCCTATAGCTGATTGGAATACCTAAAAGGGGTTCTAGAACTTGCCCAGTGAAATAAGCCTCTTGCAAAGCCTTTGCAGAGCATAGGACCTTAGGTGGAATCCTGAGTCCCATCCAGAATCTTATGAGGTGGGACATTCTCATTAGCAAGGACAAGCAGACCAGCCTGAAACAGCAAGAGCAACAGAAGATACATCTTCAAAGAAAGATCATCAGGAAAAACCAAAACAAAAGTGTCAGCATGACTGGCTACTACAAGAATAAGCAAGCTGATTGCTGGGAAGCCATCAAGGCAAGTAATCAAGTTCCTTCAGGACCAACTCCTCTCTAAGAATGAAACTCAAAGGGAACACACGAACAGGCATGTAAGCCTGCTAGCAACCACATTGGTCTACTGGTGAGTGGAAGAGGGGGAAAGGCAGCAATGAAGAAATGGGCTGAGTTCAACCACAGTCCATTGACTCCCGTTGACCTGGAGATGAGAGAAAGAAGAGGAAGGGCTGGTTGGTCCAAAGTGTGGTGAGACCCATGGACAAGGACATAGCCACAGAGGGCTAGAGCTGAGAGTGAAGCATCCCGCTCATATGAAGTGAGGGGAGATGCACAAGATCACCCAAACTTGCAGATAGTACCCATTTGACCTAGCCTCAATGGCTTGATAATCAGAACTCAACTAAAGGAAGATTACAAAAAAAAGAAAGAAAACAAAATTTTTTTTTGGATAAAGGAAACAAGGGTAAATTGCTACAGTTTGATGAACCTGACCTATACTTACGGAGATAGTAACTCTAAATACCAACAGAGAGGAAAGAGTCTACACATCAAGTATCAATGCTATCCCCTGTGTATACAGGGTAGATACGGATGGGCAACTTAGACATTGGCTACCTAAAATGAGGGGGCGATAAAGGCCCGAAGTGGCTGGCTTACAAGGTTTCAACAGGGAGTTTAGTTTAAGAGTGTTGGTTGGAAGATAGAGTCCCCAGTGAATAGTTTTCATCTTGTCTAGATGGGTCTGATGAAAAGAGATGGGGATAAGATTCCTATGATTCAATAGTGAATAATTGTTATCATGACTAATTGTGACTGTCACAACTGTAAAGGTAGAAGTTTTGTAACAAAAATATGGGAGTGGTTAACCTTACAGTCCAGAAACATAGGACTCTAGGACCATCAAGGGAGAAGAGCACAAGCGGAATGCGGGACCTTATCCAGAGAAGCATCGACACCAGAGATGGAGGCAGAAATGGGGACATAGACAGAGGGAGCATCTGAGGACTCTAGATTCATGGGAAGAAAGGGACTAACAGCTAGTGGCCAGAAAGCAGACTTGCAGAATGTGCCCTTTGGAGGTGTCAATTATTATATATGCCTGAGTGGGCTTTGTGTGTGTGTGTGTATTTTTTTTTTTTTTTTAAAGCTAAAGTGAATAGAGAAAAATACTGTTAACTGGTGGTACATGGAGGGGATTATAATCATTGTAATGAAACAAAGTGTACTATTAGTTGAATGTAAAACTGATGGTCTACCCTGTAAACTTTTACTCAATCCACAATAAAAACTTAAAAAAAAAAAATGGTGTTTGCAAAAGTGAAAATCCATTTGCAGAAAAATGATACAGGATACCCATATGCAAAAATGAACTCAAGATGGCCCAAAGACCTCAACGTAAAATCTAGAACTTTAAAGATCATTAATGAAAAATGGGGATAAACCCTGTACAAGGATGCTATGAATCAGAACCTACTTGATGGCACTTAACAACAGCAATAGTGCCGAAGTGAAGGTGAGGAGTAGAAGTTAAAGTTGTGCTGTGGTGTGTGTGTGTGTATGTGTGTGTTCTGGTTCATGTTCTCGTGCACATTTTAAGTGAAACTATGGTATGTGATTTCACCCCTCTCCCTCCTCTTCCTTCTGGAATGTGGGGGGAAATCTATCTGATAATTACTAGCAATTATTGGCAATAGCACTTTGGAGACTTGTTTCAGACACTTCCAAAATGGCAGGACCAACACCAACTTCATAGGTATTCAAGGGTGTAATGAGACAACGACTTCATCAACAGAAAACTTCACCCAGCGAGAGCTTCTGTACAGTTAGGTTGTTACCTGTGATGTTTCAACCAGTAAGCAATCAAAGAGTTAACCCCAGACCATAGTCTCTGAAGCTCAAATGTGCTGCCTCCTGCTGGCTAAGGCTGTTAGTTAACATTGTTATTGTTAAATGCCATCAAATAGGGTTTCCAAGGAGCCACTGGTGGGTTTGAACAATTGACCTTTATGTTAGCAGTCCAGTGATTATCCTACAGCATCATATTGTGGGTCAAAAGATTAAGGAAGGAAAACTGGGTGTTGTGAGACTTCTGAATTCTACAACTTGTTCTTATCTCTGTGAAACATTCCCTGCGTGAAAATAACCTACCAGAACTTACACAGAAGGAGTTTTGGTAGTGTAGTGGTTACGAATCAGGCTGCTAATCTCACGGTCCACAGTTCGAAACTACGAGCTGTTCCACAGGAGAAAGATGAGGCTTTCTGCTCTTGTAATGATTTACAGCCTCAGAAACCCTGTACAGGGTCGCTATGAGTCGGAACCAACTCCACAGCACATAACAACAACAAACTTACACAGAGTGAAGTTAAAAACTTGAACAGGCCGATAACAGAGGAAGAAGTTGATCAGGTTATCAAAAAAAAGTCCAGGCCCAGATGGCTTTACTGGTGCGTTTTATCAAACATTCAGAGAAGAGTTGATACCAATTTTATTCTAACTATTCTAGAATATAGAAAAGGATGGAAAACTTCTTAATACATTTTATGAAGTGAGCATCACTCTCATACCAAAACCAAGGAATGACATCACTAGAAATAAAATTATAAACCAATATCCCTCATGAACAGAGATACAAAAATTCTCAAAACAATCCTAGCCAATAGAACTCAGCAACATATCAAAAAAATAACACATCATGATCCAGTGGGATTCATATCAAGGATGCAAGAATGGTTAGAAAAACAAGCAATGTAAACCACCATATAAATAATAATAATAAAAGAGAAAAGAACCACATATCAATTGATGCAGAAAAGGCATTTGACAAAATCCAACACACATTCCTGATAAAAACACTCAACAAGGTAGGAATTAAAGGGCAATTCCTCAACATAATTAAGAGAATGTATATAAAACCAAAGAAGCTCTGGTAGTGTAGTGGTTACTAATCAGGCTGCAAACCTTAAGGTCAGCAGTTTGAAACTACCAGCCGCTCCATGGGAGAAAAGATGAGGCTTTCTGCTCCCATAAAGATTTACAGCCTCAGAAATCCTGTACAGGGTCGCTATGGGTAGGAACTGACTCAACAGCACTTAACAACAACAACGTATAGAACCAACAGCGAACATCAATCTTAACAGAGAGAAATGGAAAGCATTCCCTTTGTGAACAGGAACCAGACAAGGATGACCTTTATCACCACTCCTATTCAGTATTATACTGGAAGTCTTAAGGAGAGTTATAAGGCAAGAAAGGGAAATTAAAGGGATCCAAATTGGTAAAGAAGAAGTAAAACTCTATTTGCAAATGATATGATCCTATATACTTGTCATTGTTGTTGTTAGTTGCCATTGAGTCGGTACCAAGTCATAGCAACCCTATGCACAACAGAACAAAACACTGCCAAGTCCTGGGCCAACCTCACAATTGTTGCCACACTTGAGCCCATTGATGCTGCAATATTGCCAATCCATCCTGCTGGGGATCTTCCTCCATTTCTCTGACCCTCCACCTTACCAAACATGATGTCCTTCTCCAGCAACTGGTCCCTCCTGAAAATATGTCCAAAATATGAGAGACGAAGTCTGGCCATCCTGGCTTCCAAGGAGCACTCTGGCTGCACTTCTTCCAACACAAATCTGTTGGTTCTTTTGGCAGCACTTTCAATATTCTCCTCCAACACCATAACTCAAAAGCATCAATTCTTTTATGGTCTTCCTTATTCATTGTCCAGCTTTCACATGCATATGAGGTTATTGAAAGAAAATACCATGGCTTGGGTCAGGCGCACCTTAGTCCTCCAGCTGACGTCTTTGCTCTTCAACACTTTAAAAAGGTCGTGTGCAGCAGATTTCCCTAATACAATACATCGTTTGAATTCTTGACTGTTGCTTCCATGAGTATTGATAGTTGATCCAAGAAGAATGAAGTCCTTGACAACATCAATCTTTTCTCCATTGATCAGAATGTTGTTTACATACTTATGCAACCTGTATACTGTCACACACCTTTCTTAATTTTAAACCATTCAGTGTTCCCATGTTCTGTTCGAACATCTGCCTCTTGGTCCATGTACAGATTCCTAATGAGCACAACTAAGAGTTCAGGAATACTCATACTTCACAATGTTGTCCATAGCCTGATGACAATCCACACAATTGAAATCATTTGCATAGTCAATAAAGCACAAGTGACCATCTTTCTGGTATTCTGTGCTTTCAGCCAAGATCCATTGGACATTAGCAATGATGTCCCTGATTCCACGGCTTCTTCTGAATCCAGCTTGAACCTCTGGAAGTTTTCTGTCAATATATGATTGTAGCTGTTTCTGTATTACCTTTAGTAAAACTTTAGTAACATGCGATATCAATGATATTGTCCAATGATTTCCGCATTCCGTTGGGTCACCTCTCTTTGGAATGGCCACAAATATGGATCTCTTCCAATCAGTTGGCCAGATAGTTGTCTTCCAAATTTCTTGGCAGAGATGAGTGAGTGCCTCCTGTGCCGCCTCATTTTTTTTGAAAGATTTCAATTTTTATTCCATCAATTCCTGGTGCCTTGTTCTTCACCAATATCTTCAATGCACCTTGAACTTCTTCCTTCAGTATCATTGGCTCTTGATAATACGCTACCTGTTGAAATGGTTGAACATGAACCATTTCCTTTTGGCACAGTGACTCTGTGCATTCCTTCCATCTTCGCTTGATGCTTTCTGCATCATTCAATAATTTGCCAAGAGACTCCTTCAATAATGAAAGTCGAGGCTTGAATTTTTTCTTCAATTCCCCCAGCTTGAGAAATGCTGAGCATTTTCTTTCCTTTTGGTTTTCTGACTCCAGATCTTTGCACGTTTCATTGTAATATTTTACTTTGTCTTCTTGAGCTGACCTTTGAACTTTTATGTTCAGCTCTCCTCATTTCTTTCATTTGCTTTAGCATCTCTACACTGGAGAGCAAGTTATACAGTGTCTCTTCTGACATTCATTTTGGTCTTTTCCTTCTTTATTGCCTTCTTAATAACTTTTTGCTTTCTTCATGTATGATGTTCTTGGTGTCATCCTACAACTCTTCTGGTCTTCAGTCTTTAGTGTTTAATGTATCAAATCTGTTGTTCAGATGATCTCTGAATTCAGGTGGGATATATTCAAGCTCATATTTTGGCACCTGTGGACTTGTTTTCATTTTCTTCAGCTTCAGTTTGAATTTGCATATAAGCAATTGATGATCTGTTCCACAATCTGCCCCTGGCCTTGTTTTGCCTGATGATATGGAGCTTTTCCATTATCTCTTTCCACAGATGTATTCAATTGGATTTCTGTGTATTCCCTCTGGTGAGGTCCATGTGTATAATCATCTCTTATGCTGTCTAAAGAAAGTATTTGAAATGAACAAATCATTGATTTTTCTTAATTTTATCATATGGAATCCTAGACATAGAAAATCCCAAAGACTCAACAAAAAATATTGGAATTCATGGGAAGATTCAGCAAAGTGGCAAGGTACAAGATCAATCTACAAAAATCAGTTGGACTCCTCTATACACAGCTCGAAATAGGAAATTAGGAAAACAATATCATTTACAATAGCTGACCAAAGAATGAAATATTTAGGAATAAATCTAGCCAGAGAAACAAAAGACCTATACAAAGAAAACTAAAAAACACTATTATAAGAAACTGAAAGATATTTATAAGAATGGAAGGCTATACCATTCTCATGGATGGTATATTCTTATATACTTAACATTATGAAAATGTCAATACTACCCAAAGCAATCTATAGTTATAATGCAATCCCAATGCGGGTTCCAACAATATACTTTAAAGAGATGGAAAAAATGATCATGAACTTTACAAGAAAAGGAAAGAGAGCTCAGATAAGCAAAGCACTGTTTAAGAAGACCACAGCTGGAGGCCTCTAATTCCCTGATTTCAAAATTTACTACATGGCCACAGTGGTCAAATCAGCCTGGTATTGGTACAATGAAAGATACATAGATCAGTGGAACAGAATTGAGAACCCATAAGTAAATCCATCCACAAACAGTCAACTGATTTTTGACAAAGTTCCAAAGCATGTTAAATAGGGAAGAGATAGTCTTTTCAACAAATGTTGCTGGTAAAACTGGAAATTGATTTGCAAAAGAGGAAACAGACCCATATTTCACACCATATACAAAAACTAACTCAACATGGATGAAAGACCTAAAATGGAATGAAGTGTATGATTTGCTGAATGTAAAATGTTCACTCAACTAACAATAAAAAATTTTAAATAATAATTCAAATGTCACTTGCATAATTTCTAAATAAAGTCATACTTGTGCCTAACATGATATAACTAAAACAAGTACATCCAAAACCACACTGGCCCTGTTTGCATCTTTTTTTTTTTTCTAATGCTTTATTGTGAATTATGTGATAGTTTACATGGAAGCACATCCGCTTCACATTGATCCCGTCATATATCATTTCCTTGCCATGGTTACAACCCCTTCCATGCATCATCCATCAACCAAAGGATATACCCCACAAACCTGCCCCCTGGTAGTCCACATACCACCCCTCTCCCTCTCCGGGCCCAAAGTCTCCAGCCACTCCATCTCCCCACGTCATCATCTCTGCTTCCATCCCTGGCATCACTGCTTCTGTGGGTAGGGTTCTGTCTCCTTTGATGGTCCCAGGGACCTCTGCTTCCAGACTGCAAGGTTAATCACTCCCCTCCCTTTGCCCCAAAACATCTACCTTTACATTTCCAGCCCTTACGATCAGTCCTGATAACAATTATTCGCTATTGTATCACAAGAGACCTATCCACATCTCCTTTCATCAGCACTGACTAGGCAGAATGGCTACTATTCAGTGGAGATTCTACCTTGCTCCACGACCTCTGGATCGTACCTATTGGTAATTACACTGAATATCAATGAATTAAATGCACCAGTTAAGAGACAGAGAGCTGCAGAATGGATAAGAAAACAAGATTTTTCAATGTTGTCTACAAGAGACACACCTTACACACAAAGACAAAAACAGACAAAAAGTTAAAAGATGAAAAAATATATCAAGCTAATTGCAATTAGAAAATAAACAGGAGTGGCAATACTAACCTGTAAAATAAATTTTAAGGCAAAATCCAGCATAATAGATAAAGATGGACATTATCTCATGATTAAAGGGTCAATTGAACAAGATGACATAACCATAATATATATATCTATGCTCCCAATGAAAACTCCAAAATATATAAAGCAAACACTAATAGATTTGAAGAAATAAATAGAAAAAGCTACAATAATGTTGTTGTTGTTGTCGTTGTTGTTGTTGTGAAGTTGTCAAGGACTTCATTCTTCTTGGATCAACTGTCAACACTCGTGGAAGCAGCAGTCAAGAGATCAGATGACGTGTTGCATTGGGCAAATCTGCTGC
>NW_006408636.1:9101639-9102541 GCF_000296735.1 Chrysochloris asiatica | reverse complement strand
ACAAAGACACAGAGGAACTAAACAACACCATCAGCCAACTTGACCTCATAGATATGTACAGAACATTCAAACAACAGCACAATACACCTTCTTTTCCAGTGTACATAGAATAATCTCCAGAATTGACCATGTGTCAGGCCATAAAACAAGCCTCCATAAATTTACAAACATCAAAATACTACAAAGCATCTTCTCAGACCACAATGCTACAAAATTAGAAATCAACAATAGGAAGACCAAGGAAATTAAAATCAAATAAATAGAAATAATAACATCCTGCTTAAAAGCTACTGGGCAGTAGAACTAATGAAAGGTGAATTCACAAAGTTCCTTGAATAAATGAGAATGAAAACACAACATACCAAAAGCTTTGTGACACTGCAAAAGCATTGCTGAGAGGACAATTTATTGCAATAAATGCACACATCCAAAAAGAAGAAAGAACCAAAATCAACACAGTAACACAACATCACCAACAATTAGAAGTAGATCATCAAAGTAAACATACAGTCACCAGAAAAATAAGAAATCATATAAGAAGAGAGGGCATATGCACAAGAGCACCCACACTTGCAGATAATACCCACTTGACCTGGCTTCAATGACTTGGATGATCAGAGCTCAACCACAAGAAGAAAGAAGAGGGAAAAAAAGAGTAATCTGATACAATTTGATGAACTTGACCTACACCTATGGATGGTGGTGGTGGTGGTTTGAAGTGCCGTCGAGTCGGTTCCGACCCATAGCGACCCTGTATAGGGTTTCTGAGGAGCAGCTGGTGAACTTGAACTGCCGATCTTGCAGTTCAAACAGCTTTGCAGTTCAAACAGCACCACACCAGGACTCCTGCAGTAGCTCAAAAGAGGGAACAAAACATTACAGCAAGGATCATTTCCACCCAT
>NW_006408636.1:9098617-9101228 GCF_000296735.1 Chrysochloris asiatica | reverse complement strand
GTTGGAAATGTAAAGGTAGATGTTTTGTAGCAAGCAGAGGAGTGATTAACTTTTCAATCTAGGAGCAGAGGTCCCTGGGATCATGAAGGGAGAAGAGCGGACAGCGGGACCCTACCCAGAGAAGCAGTGATGCCTGAGATGGAGGCAGAGATGATGATGTGCAGAGATGGAGCAGCTGGGGACTTTAGACACAGAGAGGGAGAAGGGCTGTGTGCTGATGACCAGGGGGCAGGCTTGTAGTGTATACCCTTTGGTTGGATGATGATGCATGGAGGGGATTGTAACTATGGCAATGAAACAATATACAATATGATGAATGTAAAACTAATGTTCTCCCACATAAACTATCACATAATCACATAATTCACAATAAAACATTTAAAAAAAAGAAATCATCAAGATTAGAGCAGAAATAAATGAGATAGAAAGCAAAAAAAAACAAAAACAAACAAAAAAAAACCGTAGAAAGAATCAACAGGACAAGAAGCTGGTTCTTCGAAAGGGTTAATAAATTTGACAAACCATTGGCAAACTTAGGAAAGAAAAGAGAGAGAAGAAACAAATAACATACATAAGAAACCACTAATGATGTCACAACAGAACCAATAGAAATTAAAAGGATAATATCAGAATATGATGAAGAGATGTATTCTAACAAATTTGAAAATCTAGAGGAGATGGATACATTTTTAGAAAAGCATGACCTACCTAAACGTACACAGAGTGAAGCAGAAAACTTGAACAGATCTATTACAAAATCAGAAATTGATCAGGTCATCAAAAACTTCCAACCAAAAAAAGTTCAGGCCCAGATGGCTTCATTGGTGAGTTTAAGCAAACATTCAGGGAAGAGCTGTCACCAATTCTACTAAAATTATTCCAGAATATAGAAAAATATGGGAAGCTTTCTAATACATTTTATGAAGCAAGCATAACCCTCATACCCAAACCAAGGAAGGATATCGCTAAGAAAGAAAATTATAGACCAATATCCTTCATGAACATAGATGCAAATATTCTCAACAGAATCCTAGCCAACAGAATTCAATAACACATCAAAAAAGAACACATCATGACTAAGTGAGATTCATATCAGGGATGTAAGCATGGTTCAACATTAGAAAAACAATTGATGTAACCCACCATATAAATAAGAAAAAGGAAAAGAATCATATGATCATATCGATTGAAGCAGAAAAGGCATTTGACAAAATCCAACATCCATTCCAGATAAAAACACTCAACAAGTAGGATTGAAGGGAAATTCCTCAACATAATCAAAAGCATATATGCAAAACCAACATCCAACATTACTCTCAATGAAGAGAAACTGAAAGTCTTCCCTTTGTGAACAGGAACCAGACAAGGATGCACTTCTATTCAATATTGTGTTGAAAGTCTTAGTCAGAGGTGTAAGGAAAGATAGGGAAAATTGATGATCTGCCCTGTAAACTTTCACTCAATTTACAATAAAAACATTAAAAAAAAATCAGTGGGATTCCTCTATACTAATAATAACAGCACTGAAAAGGAAATTAGGAAAGCAATACCATTTACAATAGTCACCCAAAGGATGAAATATTTAGGAATAAATCTAGCCAGAGAACCAAAGAACCTATACAAAAAATACTACAAAACATTACTACAAGAATCCAAACCAGACAAAAATGGAAGAATATACCACACTCTTAGAAAGGAAGATTTAACATTGTGAAAATGCCAACACTACCCAAAGCAATCTACACATATGCAATCCCAATCCAAATTCCAATGGCAATTCTTTAGAGAGATGGAAAAAACAATCACAAACTTTATATGGAAAGGAAAGAGTCCCAGGATAAACAAAACACTGCTTAAGAAGAACAACAAAGTTGGAAGCCTCTCAGCCCTGTTTTTAAATTTTACTACATGACTACAGTGGTCAAAACAGCCTGGTACTGGTACAATGAAAGATACATAGATCAATGCAACAGAATTGAGAATCCAGAAATTAAGCCATCCACATACAGCCAACTGATCCTTGACAAAGGGCCAAAGTGCATTGAATGCTTAAGAAGAAGAAGAACAAAATTGGAAGCCTCTCACTCCCTGATTTCAAATTTTACTACATGGCTACAGTGGTCAAAACAGCCTGGTACTGGTACAAAAGATACATAGGTCAATGGAACAGAATTGAGAAACCAGAAATTAATCCATCCACATACAGCCAACTGATCTTCAACAAAGGGCCTAAGTACATTGTATGAGGAGGAGATAGGTTCTTCAACAGATGGTGGTGGCAGAACTGAAAATCGATATGCAAAAAATTGAAACAAGACCTTTATCTCACACCATATAAAAAAAACCAACTCAACATGAATTAAAGACCTAAATGTGAATCCCAGAATTATAAAGGTCATCAATGAAAAACAGGCACAAATTTAAGGGCTCTCCATGGGCTGCCAAAAGAACCAATAGATCTGTTTTGGAAGAAGTGCAGCCAGAGTGCTCTTTGGAGGCCAAGATGGCCAAACTTCGTCTCTCATACTTTGGACGTATTGTCAGGAGGGGCCAGTCGCTGGAGAAGGATATCATGTTTCGTAAGGTGGAGGGTGAGAGAAAAAGAGGAAGA
>NW_006408636.1:9095976-9097962 GCF_000296735.1 Chrysochloris asiatica | reverse complement strand
ATTAACCCACAGCACCACACCAGGACTTCCACCATTAGAGAGATGCATATCAAAACTACAATGAGATATCATCTCACACCAGCAATAACAATGAAATTCAAAAAGAGGACACTAAATGCTGATGAGGATGTGGAGATACTAGGACCCTCCTACATTGCTGCTGGGAATGAAAAATGGTTCTACCATGCTGGAAAACAGTATGGTGCTTTGTCAGAAAGTTGGAAATAGAAATACCTTATGATCCAGCAATTCCTCTACTTGGTATATATACACAAGAAACATGAGCCAGTACATGAGTAAATATGTTCACACCAAAGTTTATTGCAGCACTATTCACAATAGCAAGAACATGGAGACAGCCTGAGTGTTCATCAACAGAAGAATGGATAAACAAACTTTGGTACATAAACACAATGGAATATTATCCTACCTTGAAGAATAACAAGGAAGCTACAAACCATCACATGACAGAGATGAACCTTGAGGACATTATGCTGAGTGAAATTAGTCAGTCACAAAAGGACAAATATTACATAAGACCATTATTGTAAAAGCTTAAGAAGAGACACCCATACTAAAAGGGGGGTGGGGGAGATTCTTTGTTGGTTGCCAGGGTTGAGAGGGAGGGGACAGCAGAGCACAGGGTAGGGGATAAACACATCATTGTTTGGGTGCTGGGGAGTGCAAAACACAATAAGTGGGAAAGGGATGATTGAAAAACAAAGAGGATAGGGGAACACCCAGGCAGTTTTGCATGTGTTAAATAGGACAGAGATAATAGTGATGTTTCCTCAACCTTGGAAAAACAGGGCTCTGTGATACAGGGATTGAGTCACAGTCTGAATAAGTAAAAGAGGGGATAGATAGTGAGATAGAAAGGACTATCAGGAAACATGATTATGGAAATCTTATAAGCCCATCTTCAGCCTAAAACTCATTGGAATATCAAAAGTGTTTCTAGAACTTGCCTAATGAAATAGGTTTCTTGCAGAGCCTTTGTAGTGTATAGGACCTTAGGTGGAATCTTGAGCCCCATCCAGAACCTGCTGAGGTGGGACATTCTCACTTGAAAGGACAAGCAGACCAGCCTGGAGCAGCTAGAGGAACAGATATTTCTTGAAAGAAAGACCAGCAGGAAAAATAAATAAACAAAATGTCAGTCTGATTAGCTACTACAAGAACAAGCATGTTGTTCGCTGGGGAGTCATCAAAGCAAGCAATCAATTTGTCCCTTCAGGACAAACCCCACTCCTAGACTGAAACTCAAAGGGCACACATGAGCAGGCATGTAAGCTTGCTAGCGACCACATTGGTCTACTGGTGAGTTGAAGTGGGGGTAAGGCAGCAGTGAAGATATGGGCTTAATTCGACCACGTACCATAGACTCCCATCGACTGGGAGATGAGAGAGAGAAGAGGAAGGGCTGGTTGGTCTGAAGTATGGTGAAACTTGGAAACTCCTGAGCCCGTGGACAAGGCCATAGCCATGGAGGTCTAGAGCTGAGAGTGAAGCATTCAGCTGATAGGAAGTGAATGGAGACACACAAGAACACCCAAACTTGCAGATAGTACTCATTTGACCTAGCTTTGATGGCTTGATGATCAGAACTCAACTTTGTTGTTGTTGTTGTTAGGTGCCATCGAGTGGGTACTGACCCATAGTGACATTATGCACAACAGAATGAAACGCTGCCCGATCCTGGCCCAACCTCACTATTGTTGCCACTTGGCCAATCCATTTCTTTGGGGATCTTTCTCTTTTCCTCTGACTCTCCATCTTACCAAACATGATATTCTTCTCCAGTGACTGCTCCCTCCTGACAATATGTCCAAAGTATGAGAGACGAAGTTTGGTCATCTTGGCCTCTAAAGAGCACTCTGGCTGCACTTCTTCCAAAACGGATCTATTGATTCTTTTGCCAGCCCATGGCACTTTCAATATTCTCCTCCAACACCATAATTCAAAAGCATCAATTCTTCTACGGTC
>NW_006408636.1:9084477-9094955 GCF_000296735.1 Chrysochloris asiatica | reverse complement strand
CCTCACTTTCTTGAAAGATTTCAATTTTTATTCCATCAATTCCTGGTGCCTTGTTCTTTGCCAATTCCTTCAGTGCACCTTGAACTTCCTCCCTAAGTATCATTGGCTCATGATTATATGCTACCTCTTGAAATGGTTGAACATGAACCATTTCCTTTTGGTACAGTGACTCTGTGCATTCCTTCCATCTTCGCTTGATGCTTTCTGCATCATTCAATAATTTGCCAAGAGAATCTTTCAATAATGAAAGTTGAGGCTTGATTTTTTTCTTCAGTTGCCCCAGCTTGAGAAATGCTGAGCGTGTTCTTCCTTTTTGGTATTTTGATTCCAGATCTTTGCACATTTTATTGCAATATTTAACTTTATCTTCTCAAGCTGATCTTTGAACTTTTCTGTTCAGCTCTTGGACCTCCTCATTTCTTCCATTTGCTTTAGCAATGAAAGGAGGTGGGGATGATTCTTATGATTCATTCAGTACTGAGTAATTGTTATTATGACTAATTGCAATTGTCACAACTATAAAGGTAGAAGTTTTGTAATATAAAGGGAGGAGTAGTTAAGCTTACAGTCCAAGAATAGAGGACCTTAGGACTATCGCGGGAGAACAGCATCAATGAAATGTAGGACCCTATCCAGAGAAGCAATGACACCAGAGAGGGAACAAGAAAGGCTGTGTGCTGGTGTCCAGGAGGCAGGCTTTCAGAATGTGCTGTTAGGTTGTTTAAATGATTATATATTCCTGAGTGTTTTTGTGTACATTAAAAAACAACAACAACAACAGAGGGAATAGAAGAAATTACTGTTAAATGCATGGAGGGGATTATAATCATTGCAATGAAACGAAATATGATAGGATAAGTGTAAAACCAATGTTATCCCATGTAAACTATCACTCAATACACAATAAAAACTTAAAAAACAAAGCAAAAAGTTCCAGGAATTGATGAAATACAATTTTAAATCTTTCAACAGACTGATGCAGCACTGATGGCACTAACTCATCTATACCAAGAAATTTGATAGACAGCTACTTGGCCAACTGATTGGAAGAAATCCATATTTGTGCCAATTCCAAAGAGAGGTGATGTCTTAGCCTGGATTTTCTACAGAAGCAAAATCAGTGAAACATATATATGTATATATATATATTAAGAGAAGTTTAGTATTTCACAATTATAGAGTCCCAGGCCCCCAGTGGAAGAGAAAGAGTCCTTCCTGAAAGTCCATTATATTAGGAGCGGGCCAAGGAAGCATCCCTTTAATTGATTGGCTGTTCATAGCCACTCATAACAGAGTTAACTATGCCTGTATTGAGTTTCATCACCATGGGAATAAGCACATCCCAACTGCTAAGCCCCTGGAAATCCTGGCCTAGTCAAATCATCAACACTTGACCAATAAGTGTTGACAATAAGTGTAGACAAGACTGAAGCTTTCCAAGACTTCATTTCCCTCCGATCAACCATCAGCACTCAAGGAAGCAGCAATCAAGAAATCAAATCACATATTGCATTAGGCAAATCTGTTGTATATAACCTATTTAAAGTGTTCAAGAGCAAAGATGTCAGTTTGAGGAATAGGGTGCTTCTGACCCAAGTCATGGTACTATAAATAACCTCATATGCAAGTAGAAGTTGAACAATTAATAAAGAAGACCTTAGAAGAGTTGATGCATTTGAGTTATGGTATTGGAGGAGATACTAAAACTACCATGGACTACCAAAAGAACAAACAAATCTGTGTTGGAAGAAGTGTTGCCAAATGCTCTGTAGAAGCCAGAATGACCAGATTTCGTTTCTCATACTTTGGACATATTATCAGAAGGGACCAGTCCCTGGAGAAGGACATCATAAAATGGTGCGTCAACAAAAAAGAGGAAGACCCCCAACGAGATGGATTGACTCAGTGGCAGCAATAATGGGTTCAAGTGTAGAAAAGATTGTGAGGATGGCGCTGAACCAGACAGCATTTTGTTTTGTTGGTATAAGGTCACTATGACTTGGTACAAATTCGATGGCACCTAACAACAACAACATCTACCCAGTACACTGAAGAGACACGTATGTTCCTTTATCTGATGAATTTCCCATTCTGATTGGAATTTTCAGCAATTGCATCCATAAGCCACCACTCATCTGTAAGTTTGTTGTATTGTGGTGGCTTGCATGTTTCTGTGATTCTAGAAGCTGTACCATGGGTATTTTAAATACCAGCGGGGTCACCCACAGTGGACAGGTTTCAGCTGAACTTCCAGACAAAGACAGACTAGAAAGAAGGGGAGACGTACTACTTACAAATATTTAGCCACTGAAAACCTTATGAATAGCAGTGGAACACTGTCAGCACCAGAATATTGCATATTGAAACATGATAATGGTCACCAGAATATTATCAGATATAGTGTCAGAAGATGAGCCCCTTAGGTTGGAAGGCACTCAAAACGCAACTAGGGAAGAGCTGCCTCCTCAAAGTAGTGTTGACTATGATGACACGAATGGGACCTTCATTTGCTGATAGCACACAACTCACAATGAATACACATAGTTGTAAACATCCATCAATAATTGGGACATGGAATGTACTAAGTATGAATCTCAGAAATTTGGAAATTGTAAAAAATGAAATGGAAAACACAAACTCCGATATTTTAGGAATTAGTGAACTGAAATGGACTGGTATTGACCATTTTGAATCTGAAATTCACATGGTTTACTATGCTGGGAATGACAAACTGAAGAGGAATGGTGTCACATTCATCATCAAAAAGATCCGTCCTGAAGTAGAATGCTGTCTGTGATAGAACAATATCCATATACATACAAGGAAGATCAGTTAATACTAGTTAATACCACTATTATTCAAATTTATGCACCAACCACTAAAGCTAGTAATGATGAAATTGAATAATTCTACCAACTAATTTAGTCTGAAATTGATCAAACATGTAATCAAGATGTAATGATAATCACTGGTAATTGGAATGCAAAGGTTGGAAACAAAGAGGAAGGATCAATATTTGGAAAATATGGCCTTGGTGATACAAATGATGCTTGAGATATCAAGATAGAATTTTGCAAGACTAATGACTTATTCATTGAATATATCTTTTTTAAACAAAATAAAAGGCAACTATACACATGGACCTCAGCATATGGAATACACAGAAATTAAATAGACTACATCTGTGAAAAGAGACGGTGGGAAAACTCCATATCATCAGTCAAAATAAGGCCAGGGACAGACTTCAGAATGACCATCAATTGCTCATATGCAAGTTCAGGCTGAAGCTGAAGAAAATTAAAACAGGGAGCCAAATTATGACCCTGAACATATCCTTACATGAATTCAGAGATCATCTGAAACAGAGATTTGATGCATTAGACACTAAAGACCGAAGACCAGAACAGTTGTGGGATAACATCATACAGGAAGAAATTAAAGGTCATTAAGAAGATAAGAAAAAAGTAAAAGACAAAATGGATGTCAGAAGAAACTCTAAAACTTGCTTTCCAGCACAGAGATGCTAAAGCAAATGGAAGAAATGAGGAGGTACAAGAAGGAATAGAAAATTTTGAAGGTCAGCTGGAGAAGACAAAATTAACAAGACCTGGAATTAGAAAACCAAAAGGGAAGGGCATGCTCAGCATTACTCAAAGCTGAGGGAACTGAAGAAAAAATTCAAGCCTCGACTTTCATTATTGAAAGATTCTCTGGGCAAATTTTTGAATGATGCAGAAAGCATCAAAAGAAGATGGAAAGAATACACAGAGTCACTGTACCAAAAAGAAATGGTTGATGTTCAACCATTTTAAGATGTAGCATATGATCAAGAGCCAATGATACTGAATGAAGAAGTCCAAAGTATACTGAAGGCATTGGCAAGGCACTGAAAATTGATGGAATGCAATTTGAAATCTTTCAAAAAAAAGTGATGCCGCACTGGAAGTACTCACTTACCTATTCCAAGAAATTTGGAAGACAAAACTACTTGGCCAACTGATTGGAAGAGATCCATATTTGTGCCCATTCCAAAAAGAGGTGACCCAATGGAATACTGAAATCATTAATATAACATGTAAATAAAATTTTGCTAAGGATAAAACAAAAATGCCTGCAACCATAAATTGACAGAGAATTTCCAGAGATTCAAGCAAGGTTCAGAAGAGGACATGGAATGAGGGATATAATTGCTGATGTCAGATGGATCTTGGCTGAATGCACAGAATACCAAAAAGATGTTTACCTGTGCTTTATTGACTATGCCAAGGCTTTTGAGTGTGTGAATCATGACAAGATATGAACAACATTTCAGAGAATGAGTATTCCAGACCACTTAATTGTGCTCATGAGGAACCTCTACATAGAGCAAAAGTCAGTTGTTCGAACAGAACAAGGGAACACTGAATGGTTTAAAATTAGGAAAGGTATGCGCCAGGGTTATATTCTTTCACAATATTTATTCAATCTGTATGTTGAGCACATAATTCAAGAAGCTGTATTATATGAAGAAAAACATGGTATCAGGGCTGAAGGAAGATTCATTATCAACCTGTAACATGCATATGATACAACCTTGCTTTCTGAAAGGGAAGAGGACTTGAAATACTTATTGATGAAGATCAAAGACCATAGCCTTTGGTATGGATTGCCTCTCAATGTAAAGAAAACAAACAGGCTTACCACTGGACCAATAACATCCATATAAATAGAGAAGAGATTGAAGTTACTAAAGACTTCAGTTTGCTTGGATCAACACTCACTGAAACAGCAATCAAGAAATCAAAGGACATATTGCATTAGGCAAATTTGCTGCATAAGGCCTCATTAAAGTGTTCAAGAGCCAAGATATCAGTTTGAGGAGTAAGGTGAGTCTTAACCAAGCCATGGTATTTTCAACAGCCTCATATGCATATGAAAATTGGACAATGAATAAGGAAGACCATAGAAGAATTGATGCATTTGAGCTATTGTGTCAGAGGAGAATATTAAAAGTACCATGGAATGTCAAAAGAGCAAACCAATGTGTGTTTGAAGAAGTATAGCAAGTATGGTCCAACTTCATCTCTCATACTTTGGACATATTATCAGGATGGACCAGTCCCTGGAGAAGAATATCATGTTTGGTTAAGTAGAGAGTTGGAGAAAAAGAGGTAGGCCTCCAACAAGATGGATTGACACAAATGGCAGCAGCAATGGGATCAAATGTAGCAATGAATGTGAGGTTGGCACAGGACCAGGCAGTGTTTTCTTCTGTTGTGAATAGAGTAGCTATGAATTGGTACTGACTTGATGTCACCGAACAACAAGTATCCATAAACAAAAGTCCAGTCCAACAAGTTGTAGTAATTTACACTCGTCATAGTGTGAGAAACATTGTCCATACCGACAAATGCTCAAGTAATCCAATTGGCACTCATTTTAGCAAGATTGAGTTTTTCTTTATTCGATTTTGCAAAACTGGGTGCTCAACCCAGTAGACACGGGCAGACACACTGCATGGCCGTCCTGCAAACAATTTTATTCCCCTGTCCCTAAAAAGCCCCTTCTCCAGTTCTCTTTCCACTGGGTATTACAAGGTCACATTCTTCTTCCAAAGTCCACTATTAGTCCTTACTGGGAGCATTCTCATTTAAAGTTAGTTTCCCCCTTTCCCCATGAACTTCCCTTATTTCCTTGATGTCTCATTTTAAAGTTCCTAGTCTTCACCTCCTTTTGTTATTGTAGCCTGCTACCCCCAAGACTTCCCATATTCCTTCACTGAAGATGGACCATGCCCACAAGAATTATTTCTCACAATAGCATCAAACATCTTTATTATCATCTGTTCATGTTCTGGTCACAACTTAGCGCTAGCCATCCAAACTAGGTTAAATGGTTACCAGCTACAAGTTTGGGAGTTCACACACACCTCACTGCACTTAAAACTAGCTGGCCCCTTCACTCTCAGTCATTGTCCCTAGGGGCTAGGTCAGTGCCCATGGGTTTAGGAGTTCACACAACTCTAAACTTCCCTCTCTTCTCTCTCATCTCATGTTCAACAGGTGTCAACAGAATATGTCCAAACTCATTCTGTGTTTTCATTGCTGCATTTCCCTCAGTTTCACTCACACATAGACCCAGCTGGTCACCAGTGAGTCTATGGCTCACTGGTTTCCTTTAACTTTCAGTTTTACAATGGAGTTTTCTGTGATGGGCCAACCTTGATGCCTCTGAAACTCAAAACACCAAACTGCTTTTTTTCTCTGCTTTCTTTCAATCATGAATCATTTGTCCTCCTAGCAGTTCTGGGTTGGTCTGTGTGTCTTTTCAAATGCAAATGTACCGACTCTGAAGGCTCTGGGTGGGGCTCAGGATTCCATCTAAGGCCCCATACTCTACAATGGCTTAAAACAAGAAGCCTCTTTTTCCCAGGCAAATTCTAACTCCCATTTTAGCAAATCCAATCAAATATAGGCTGAAGACAGGCTTACAAGCTCTATGTAATCTTAATTTCCAATATTCATTTCTATCACATATGTATGTCTGTTTTATAATAACAGGTAAGAGAAACCAATATCCAAAAGGCAAACATAACCTTTTTAAAAATCACTCAAGTTCAATCTTTTCTGCTCCTTTGAACTAACCCCATTCATATGCATATGACCTTTGGCTTCTGTCAGGGTGGATTCCTGTAGGCCCTGTATACGTATCACTCATCTAGTTTGACCAGCATGCCATGGGATCCAGGCAACTACAGAAGCTTCAGATCTCCCTTCTGTTTAAGTATTTTATTCCATACCCCTTCATTCTTTCCCTTACAAAACCTTAAACGTTCATGACTTTAGAGCCATTGCAATGAATCTAGCTACTGACAACAGTTGCTTAAACCAAGTGGGGACCCTGTCTGACTTCCTTTGACTCCCCAAGGGGAAAAGAGAACCAAACTCCAAAAAAGCACAAGGCCGATTCTTAAGAAGTGGAGGTCAGAAAAGCCTCCACTCTATATCAGGACCTTTAAAATTAGTCAGACTTGAGTACCAATTTATAAAACTCATCTTTGTGATTTTGTTTCTCTAGAACCCCATTCTCTCGGTACCACATGTCTTAGGCCAGCTTTTCTGGAGAAGCAAATTAGTGAAATATATATATATGTTTATTATCAAGGAAATTAATTGCATTTTTGGAGTCCAAAGTCCCCAAAGGAAGAGAGAGAGACAGTGTCCCTTCCACAGGACCATTATATTGGGATCAGGTCACACCCTCAAGGAAGCATCCCTTTAATTGATTAGCTGCATGTAGCCACTAATCACAGAGCTAACTCTGCCTATATTAGGTTTCATCACCATGGGAATAAGCACATCTCAACTGCTAAACCTCTGGAAATCCTGGCCTAGTCAAATGGACACAGAGCCTTAACCATTACAGCAGCATTAATTGCAAAGTTCAAAGAAACAGAAAACAACAAATGTTGGTGAGGGTTTGGAGAGACTAGCACCCTTCTACATTGTTGTTGGGACTGTAAAACGGTGCAACCACTATTGCAATCTGTATCACACTTCCTCAAAAAGTTAGATATAGTAATAACGTATGACCCAGTAATCCCTCTACTTGGTATCCCCAATAATTTAGAGCCATGAAACAAATAGATACATGCACACCCATATTCATTGCAGCACTATTCACAATAGCAAAAATATGGAGACAGCCAAAATGTCCATCAATGGAAAAACAGATAAACACATTTTGGTACATACACAAAATGGAAAACTACTTACTCAACTGAAGAATAATGATGAATCTGTGTAACACTTTATAACATGGAGGAACCTGGAGGACATTATGTTAAGTTAAATTAGTCAATCACAAAAGGACAAATGTTTTATGGGACCACTATTGTAAAAACTCTAGAAAAGGTTTTCATGTTAAAAAAAATATTCTTTGATGGTTATCAGGGATGAGAAGGAAGGGAGAGTTAGATAATAGACACATGTTAACTTGGGTAATGGTGAAGGCAATTATAAAAATAGTACTAACACATGCTCAGTTGGAGACCCACTAGAACACTCAAACTTGCAGATAGTGCCCATTTGACCTAGCTTCGATGGCTAGATGATCAGAACTCGACTAGAGGAAGATAAAAAAAATTTTGATAAAGGTAACAAGTGTAAATTGCTATAATTTGATGAACTTGACCTATACTTATGGATGTAGTATCTCAAAATACCAACTGAGAGGAAAGGAGTCTTCACATCAAGGATCAATCCTATCTCCTCTGTACACAGGATTGATAGGGATGAACAACTTAGACATTGGCTACCTAAAATTGGGTGGGGGGTAGGGCTTAAGGCACAAGGTGACTGACTTACAAGTCTTCAAGTGGGAGTTTAGTTTCAGAGTGTGCGGGGGAAGGTAGAATCCACACTGAATAGTTTTCATCTTGTCTAAGTGGGTCTGGGGAAAGGATATGGGAAGAAGATTCTTTTTTTTAAAAACGTTTTTATTGTGAATTATGTGATAGTTTACATGGGAGAACATTAGCTTTACATTCATCCTATTATATTTCATTTCATTGCAATGATTAGAATCTCCTCCATGCATCATCAAACAACCAGAGGGTACACCCTGCAAGCCTACATCTCAGCCTCCAGCACACAGCCCCTCTCCCTCCCTGAATCCAGAGACCCAGCCACTCCATCTTTCCATGTCATCATCTCGGCCTCCATCTCTGATGTCACTGCTTCTCTGGGTAGGGTCCCACACTCCACTCCTCTCCCTTGATGGTCCCAGGGACCTCCTCTTCTGAATTTCAAAGTCAGCCACTCCCCTCCTTTTGTTACAAAATGTCTACCTTTACATTTTCAACCCTCACAGTCAGTCCTGATAGCAATTATTCACTATTAAACCACAAGAGTCTTATCCCCATCACCTTTCATCAGCCCTGTCCAGGCAGATTGGAAACAACTCAGTAGAGATTCTACCTTTCCCTGTACCCTCTGGAACTAGGTTCCCTATTGAAAGCTTGTAAGCCAGTCACTTCTTGCCCTTGTAACCCCCCTCCCCCATTTTGGGTAGCCAATGTCAAGGTTCCCCATCCCTGTCAACCCTGTGCACCAAGGGGGTAGGAATGATCCTCACTGTAAAGATTTGTTCATTACTTTGTCATACTGCATCCACAAGCATAGGTCAAGGTCATTCAAATGTAGTGGGTTACTCTTTTTTTCCTCTTCTATCTTCTGGGGAGAAGATTCTTATGATTCAATAATGAGTAACTGTTATTATTACTAATAGCAATTGTCACACTATAAAGGTAGAAGTTGGTTTTTTTTCAAGTATCACAATGTTTATTGATAGATACAAGTATATAAAATCAGGGCATTAACATAACTTGATAAATTAAGTAGACTTAATTTCAATACTATAATAAGAAGGACCAATTAAAATTCTCACCATTTGTTTCACACCCATAAAAACCACTTCAAGGGCATTAACGGTCTCTCAGAATTGATCAGTTTTGTGCAAGTAAACCATGTTCCTTTTAAAAAGACTTGTACACTTGCCCAGACTCCAGGATATTAAAATCTAGCACATAAATCCCATTACTAGAGGTAGAAATACAGGCAATATACTATTACGGCAACAACCATCAATTACAGTTAAGAACTTTTCTGTAACAACCAAATGGATAATCAAATATTGCAACAACACAAGTATTACTGAGCAAAGTGCGTTTCTACAGTATTCAGTGTTGCTATTCAGTTTTCTAACTTAAAACAGCCTATGATAACTGGCAGCAAAGAAGATCCTTGCAATAGACTGCCTCTGCTTGAGAATTTATGATGTAATTATTGCATGCTGCTGTATAGCGTAGTGGTTATGAATCGGACTGCGAGCCACAAGGTCAGCAGTTCGAAACTACCAGCTGTTCCACCGGAGAAAGATGAGGCTTTCTGCTCCTGTAAAGATTTACAGCCTTGGAAACCCTGTACAAGGTCGCTATGAGTCGGAATCAACTCCACGGCACATAACAACAATATACTATCTAAACATTAAAGATACTCCTAACATATTTGATGGTAGACTATGATTAAGACATTACACTACAAAAAAACCTTACACAGAAGGAAATCCTACAGAAGTGCTTCTGCTTTAAATATTGTGAAAACATTATAGCGGAATGAATTTTTGCAGTGGTTAGGTCAAATGCAGTTACATCATAGCAACAGTATGTTTTGCACAATTTAAGGCTTTGGCTGGTTCTTCAGTCAGCTTCTTCCTCCGATTCTTCTTCAGTAGTTTCTAGACAGGTTAGCCACTGATTCACCTGGAACAAAGCTTTGCCTTTCCCTGGAAACTCTTTTTGTTGATGTTGTTTGTTTGTTTGTTTCATGTTTTATTGTGAATTATATGATATTTTACATGAGAGAACTTTAGTTTTACATTCATTCCACCGTATATCGCTTCATTGCCATGGTTCCAATCCCCTCCATGCATCATCAACC
>NW_006408636.1:9064042-9083407 GCF_000296735.1 Chrysochloris asiatica | reverse complement strand
CTTGATGTTTCCTGGGCAAGCAATTTGTTTGTTTTTGTAGTAACAGTCCATCTGCCTCTATTGTTTTGTATTTTTCCTGTAGGTCTTTCTTTCAAGAAGTATTTTCTGTTCTTCTAGCCACTCCAGCCTGGTTTGCTTATCCTTTCAAGTGGGAATTTCCCATCTCTGGAGATCTGGATGTGGTTCAGGCTTCTACCTATAGTCTTATGTATTGCAAAGGCTTTGCAGGAAGCCTCCTTCCCTGGGCACTTTGTAGCCCCATTTTAGGTATTCCAATCAGTTATAGGCAGAAAATGATCTTACAAGCTTTATATGGTGATGTTTCTGACTATTCCTTTCTCTCACCCTCTGGTGTCTATTTTATATTATAATGCAAGGAAAACCAAGATTCAAAAGACTGTCCCTGGAAACTCTTGGGTTATATCTTCTTTCCAAACCAAGAAATCTTCTTCTTCAATAATTTCCATATCATAAAAGTGAACAAAAAAGCAAAGTAACATGACTTTTGGGAAGTTGCTATTGTAGAAATGCACCTGAGGAGCATACAGAGCACTGACTTGTAGATTGACATGATCAGGAAGGAATTTCTGCATTACTGGCTTAAAAAAAAGAAGCAGTTGTTTTTCCTGCTCTAATTGTTGTTTGAGAGGAGCAGAGGAAGAATCTGTTTCATCACTGGGTGGGTTTACTTCATTAGAAATATACTGTAAGAAGCTAGTCATTAAGATGTTCACAAATCCTTTATCTACATGAAGTTTGGGAGAGACGTTATCTTTAATCCACTTGTATATGATTTGTGGGGATCCAACTTTATTTGCTTTAACAGTTCATTCTCTATTTTGAGTAATGGGAATAAGAAACTCAGTCCCTTTCCTTCCAAGATATCCAACATTCAGTCTTTATTTTGATCAATTTCTGGAAGCATTTTCTGCATATTGACCTTGCTTTGTTGAAAAAGTTCTGTTAACCATTCTCGGTCTTGTAATTTAGCTAATTGCTGAAGGCAAAGTAAGAAGAGAGGAAAATGGGTGCCACTTTCCAGTGGTTGAGCTAGTTCGGAAATGCTCACCAGCTCTGAAATGATGGCACAAGCTGAAAACTGTGCTAAATAAGATTTCACCAAGGGGATGTCAAGCTCCAGTTTGGGGCACTGGCCCAATACATTCAGGAAAGCCTGCACGAAGTTGTCGCTTGTGGCTATCCCTTCCTGTTTGAGTAAACTGATCAAAGAACTTGCTTTTTCTTTGTCTTCATCACTTTTATCTAGTGGGAGGATGATTATTTTGCATAACATCTCAGGAAGAAAATGTTTAGGGGCCCTCATTTCTCTTACACCATTGACAGCCTCATTTGCGTTCCCACTATTCAGATATTCAGTCACAATAGTTTCAGTTAACTCAAGTAGTTCTTCTTTTGATGGTGGTGGCTTTTTGATGGTCTTGGCAGGCTTTTCATGGATAAGTGGTGGATTAGTTTTGAGACCAAGATGAGGTGTCTGTCCCAGAGGTGGTGTCTGAGTGCGTGGTGGCTGCGCACTAGGAGGAATCATAGTTATCTGGAGCTGAAGTTTTGGTACTAGGTTTTTATTCATTAGGAAAGATTGAGCAGTCCTCAGGCTAATCTCATCTGCATTAAGCTGTCCTTTCTTAGAAAACCCCTCATCAACCACACCACACACCAGATGGCCCATCTAGAGACTTTTATTCAGGGTGAGGAAGAGCAAGGTGACCTCTGCCTGAGAGAGAAGGCAGAAAGCAGAAAGAGAGAGAGTCAACAGGAAGGGAGTGGTCTTATATAGGTTTAACAGGAAGGGAGTGGTCATTGCTGGGGTGATTTAACTTTGGCCTATCAAAAGCCATGTTGCCTTTTAAACTATGTGCCTTGTAGCTTAGGGCGGGGAAACAGAAACTTAAGATTACAAAATGGAGTTGAAGGGAGAGGAGAGGGAAGAACCTAGAAGGTACAGCCTAAAATGGAGGGCCTGATTGTGACTGACTGATTATTGTAACATTTCCCCCTCTTTGGTTAAATAAGAAAAATGAATGGCCGTCTCTATGTTCCATGCCCATGGGAGAAAGGACGAAGGTCATTTTCCGTAGCTACTTCCTGCTGGCATTGGGGAAGTGAAGTTGTCTTTGGTCTTTGACCACAGTTGGCGACGGCTTTGTCATTGTTGGCAGTGTTGTCGGTAGCAATAGAGTTTTTATTGGGCTCTTCAATGGGATGCCTTGAGAAGAGTGATAGCACATATATTAGTTAATGAAGAAGGGGAGTGGGATATATATCGGTTAGCATTGGTCTGTCCCAATGTGGGGACTGTTGGTCCCATTTTACAGAGATTATGAGCTAATAAAGGGGAAAACATTTCCTGAATAAACTAGGGTAAATCTTGTCTTTGTAGGATGTCAAAGAGGCCAGGACATAGTGGCCCCAAGGTTCTTGGACAATAGAAAAGGTTCCTTGGAGCCATGAGTCAGAAACCCAGTTCGTTAAGCCAGTGACAAGGCATGGGTGAGGAGCAAACCAAGACATATCAGTCCAGAGATGAACCAAGAAGAGATGGAACCGGGTCAGCAGCTGGGCTGGGCTTGGTCCTGCAGTTTCCATGTAACTAGAGGAGTTCTTCTTAGGTCTTTGGCTTGTAACAACAACTGAGTAGCAGCTTGCTGGGAAATTTGGGTAGATATGCAGCTAACCTACAATCGAACAAAACAAAGAACACAAGGGGCAACTGCCAGTAAAGTGAGGATAACCAATAGTGGTGTTAGAAAGGGAAGCAGGGAATTTAATAGAGGATTATGGAACCAATTAGCAAACCCTCCATTACCCTCTAGCTCTCGTTCCCTACGCCATTGCTCAAGGCTCTCTTGAAGTTGGCGAATCTGTTTGGTGACTACTCCAGATTGGTTGACAAAGAAAAAACAATTTTCCTGGAGGACAACACAAAGCCCTCCTTTTTCAGCAAAGAGGAAGTCCAGGCCCCACCTATTTTTCAGGACTACCTGAGAGAGAGAGTTAATTTGCTGCTGAAGTGTGAGGATAGCTGTAGAGAGCTGATTTATGTCTTCTTCATGTTGTTCTGCTAGCCACTTTGACTGGATGTTTGAATGGGAAATGCCCGCAGTTCCAGTAGCTGTGCCTGCCCCAATACCTAGCGCTGCTACCAGGGGCAAGATTTCTACTTGGATTGCCCTCTTTTTCTGAAGCCATGCTGAGCGTTATAGTTAGGAGGGGATGATGGTTTGAGTCCTCCAGCAGGGCTGTGGAAGGGGTGTAACCCTTGAGATGTGGAACCAGCTCGAGAGACCCTCTAACTTAACTACTGTAGGGATGGTTAAAATTACTTTATGTGGACCAATCCACTTGGGTTTCAAGAGTTCTTTTGGGAGGCTCAGAGGGGCATTTAGGACTATGTCTCCTGATTGGTAGGATCAAGGTAATGAGGAAAAAGATGAGGGTAAAAGTGAGTCAGCACATTGCCATAATAAAGTTCTTAAGTAATTTAAACAGCTTACTTTAAAAAGAGATGGTGGGAGGGTTGGAAATGTAAAGGTAGATGTTTTATAGCAAGGAGGGGAGTGATTAACTTTTCAGTCTAGGAGCGGAGGTCCCTAGGACCATCAAGGGAGAAGAGCAGAGAGCAGGACCCTACCCAGAGAAGCAGTGATGCCTGAAATGGAGCCAGAGATGGTGACGTGGAGCGATGGAGCAGCTGGAGACTTTAGATCCAGAGAGGGAGAGCGACTGTGTGCTGAATACCTGGAAGGATTGCATGGAGGGGATTGTAACCATGGCAATGAGAGACAATATACGATAGAATGAATGTAAAACTAATGTTCTCCCATGTAAACTATCACATAATTCACAATAAAAAATATATATATTCTGTATACCTTCAAAATTTGTCTTAGCCCTTCAAATGCAATAAAGACAGTGATTATCCAAAAAAAAAAAAAGAGAGAGAGAGAGAGCGAGATGGTGGAAGGGCAGACGCTTCAGGTTTTAGACCCGGAGGTAGGAAAGGGCATCCATACATTAGTTCAAAAGGAGAAATTTGGAGAGGCGCTTTAGGCAAAGATCTGAGGCGTAACAAGGCTAAGGGTAACAAGGCATAACAAAGCTAAGAGACCCAGTCAGCATGAAGTTCTAAGGTTAACTTAGTAAGGACAGCTTTGATTGACCTGTTGGTTCGCTCCACCTTCCCTGATGATTGAGGGTGAAAGGGATATGGAGGTGGCAAGAAATTCCCAATAATTTAGCAAGTCCTTGAGTTATGTGGGAAGTGAACTCAGAGCCGTTGTCTGACTGGAGGGAAGTTGGGAGCCCAAAGTGGGGAATAATTTCCTTGAAAAGGAAAGCAGAGACAGTAGAGGCTCGCTTGTTTGTGGTAGGAAAAGCTTCAACCCACCCAGAAAAAGTGTCAACTAGAACTAAAAGATATTTTCACCTTTTAACTTTGGGCATGTGGGTGAAGTCTATTTGCCAATCCAGGCTGGGGAGCAGACCCCTGGCTTGGTGTGTAGGGAAAGGGGTGGGTTTAGAAGATGGATTCGTCTTTGGGAAAATTTTGCAGGTGGAGGAAAGATGTTGTAAAAATTGCTTGTCAGATAGGGAGAGAGTGACTAATGGTTCTAAAAAGGTAAATAGAGTTGGGGTGGAAATTCTTGTGAAGGTACGTAAGTTGATCCCGGGTCAGGCTCGGTTTCTGAGTTTCCACTCCTTGATTTACTGAGGTGCTAGGGAATACAGTCAGCGTTAAGGCTGCTTTCTTTGCTATGTGATCAGCCAAATTATTTCCCTTGGTTGTAGGTGACTGGTCTGACTGGTGAGTTTTACAGTGGACAATGCCAATGGCTGCGGGCAGCCTGGAAGCCTTTAGTAGTTCCATAATGAATTTAGAATCCGAAGCTAAGGTAAAGGCCTGTGTGAGGGCAATCATCTCCGCTTGTTGATTGAGGAGGGAGGAAGCCCTGGTCAATAACTTCACTTTCAGATACAATGGCATAGCCTGCCTGCTTGATTTCAGTATACCAAACTAGGTCGGGGGAAGAAAGAGGTCCTTTCTGAATGTGTGAGTCATGTGGCAAGCAATTGTGAATCAGTTCCTGGTCAGGCACAGGGAATAGGGTGGAAGGATTAAGGACCAGGCACAACTGGGAGGTTAATGAGGGATCATGGAGGAGTGAGGTTTGAAGCGAAAGAATCCTGCAAGGGGGTAAATCCTGTAGGTTTTTATAGTTTAACAAATCAGCAATAGCATGATGGGATAAGACAATAGTTGGGGCTCCAAAAGTTAATTTTTTTGATTCTTAGATTCAAGGGGAGGTTGCAGCTAAGCTCTGCATGCAAGATGTCCATCCTCAAACAGTAGGATCCAGTTTTTTTGATAAATAAGCAAACATAGGGCCTAATTGGTGGCCTAAAACTCCTAATGCAAACCCTTTATTTTCAGACACATAAAGATAAAAGGGATGGGTGAGATCAGGTAAATGCAGGGCTGGGGCTTCTAGCAGTTGGAACTTGAGCTGTGAAAATGGGGTAGCAATAGAAGTGTCTAGAGGTTCATGGGGATTGCCTTTTGAGGCCTCATAAAGGGGTGCTGCTAAATGGGAATAATTTGGGATCCAGGCCTGGAGATATCCTGCTAGGCCTAAAAAGGAGAGGAGCTCTTGTTTATTAGCAGGCGTTGAGATGTCTCGAAGCATTTGTTTTCTGTTAACGGTGATGGATTTGAAACCCAGAGACAAAGACACCCCTAAATATGTGACATGCTGTTTAAAAAGTGGGTGAAACTTGATAGCCTCTTTATCTTGCTGGACTTCTGCTAGTGATGGGGCGCAAAATAGGAGATAGAGTGGAAGATCCGTAAGTGAAGAAGGGACAGGTCTTGCCTAGGATTTGTCCAAAGAGATGAGAACTATCCCGGAAATCAAGGACTGAGAAATGTGTGGTGCTAGAGGGAATGAAAGACAGAAGAGTGTAAGGATTGGGGACTACTGGATGAACTGGACTACAGCTGCATTAATAAGTCTTGAACTAGGCGGTAGGCCCCATTGGGTTTTTTGACTGCCAGGATGGGAGTATTGTAGGGGGAATTAGTTGGTTTTAGAAATCCTTTTTTAAGTAATTCTTTAACAATGGGCTGTAATCCCAAAAGATTAGACTGTGGGAGAAGGTATTGTGCTTGGGCTGGGAAATGGATGGGGTTTTTAGGAGGATTTTGACTGGAGGGCATTTGGCTATTGAAGGGAAATGTATGTCCCAGACTTTAGGATTCACAAGGTCAGAACTGATGGGCCACTGGGAAGGAGGGCTTTGAGGTTCAATATCTTGAGACAGTAAGAGGCAAAAGGAAGAGGTTGGAGTGCTGGAGAGGCCCTGAAAGTCAAACTTGAGGGAGGTGCCAAGCTTAGGTAAAATGTCCCGCCCTAATAAAGGTATGGGGCAAGAGGGAAGGACTAAAAAGGAATGTAAAAATTCAAAATTGCCAATTTTGCACAAAAGGAGAGTTTGCTGAGGGTATCGTTCTTGACCTTCTACCCCAACAGTAGAGGTCCCGCACAGGGAGGTGGGTCCCCAGAATTCCTGCAATGCAGAAAAACTAGCACCAGTATCGAGTAAAAAGGCGATCATCCTACCTGCCATGGTGAAAGTTACCCTGGGCTCCTGGAAGGTGATCCGCATTGGGCCAGACAGGCCAGGGCCTCCTCATAGGTCTTCTGCAGCTAGACCAATAAGGTTGCTTGAGGGGATGGGGGGGGGGTTACCTGATGGCAGGTAGACGCCAAGGGGCAGGCAGGCAAAACCCCAATGTCCCTTCTGCTTGTATTTGGGGCAGGGCCTGGTGGGAGGTTTGGGATTTGGGCATTCTTTGGCCCAATGTCCACCCTGGTTGCACCGGAAGCAGGGTCCCAGAGCTGGGAAAAAAGCAGGCTTTGCAGGATTCCCGCTTACACGTGGTGGCAAGGTGGGGTTGATGGCCTGAGCTAACAACTGGTACTTTTTTACAGCCTTTGCGTCATCTCGGCCATTGTAGGCTTTAAATGCAACAGCAAGAGACTCTGCTTGAGGGGTTAGGGGACCCCTTTCTAGCCTCTTAAGTATTATTTTGATGTCGGGATAGCTCTGACAGAAAAAGTGCATTATAATTAACCTTTGGCCATCGGTAGAGTCTGGATCTAGATTAGTATATTGCCGCAGGCCATCAGTGAGTCTCTGGAGAAACTTGGAAGGATTTTTGTTCTTGTCTTGGACAATTTCATTAAGCTTGTCATAATTAACTGCTTTCATGGCTGCCTTGCGCAGCCCATGAAGTGTATAATTAATATATCTATTGTGGTTGACAATACCTGTCTGGGTCCCTGTCAGGGATGGCTTCCGCTCCTGCTGGGTGATTGTTATTGGTGAGGTGTTCCTGGTCTGCATGAGCACAGGCCTGTTCCAGCACTCACCTACCCTAATATCATGCATGATAAGTTAGTTGATAAGACTGCGTTAGAAATTGAAACTGCTTAATAAAAGTTGCAGAATTTGAGGCAAAAGACCCAAGTCTGGATTGAATTAAAGCTAACTCTGCCATTGGAAAAAGGGTATGGACTCAGACAATTCCTTCTGCTCCAGCCACTTCCCACAAGGGTACTATTATATGACTGGACTGAGAAACTTCAGGGTCCATTAACTTTTGAGACTTGGAATGAGTACAAGGCGGGATAGGTGCATACTGAGGGAAAGTGATGGCACAAGAAGCAGAGGTGCATTTGGGGCTCTTTGATAGGGAGAGGGGTCATCAACTGGGTCAAATTGACTGAAGGAGTTGAGA
Organism: Chrysochloris asiatica; assembly: GCF_000296735.1. Taxonomy (NCBI): domain Eukaryota; kingdom Metazoa; phylum Chordata; class Mammalia; order Afrosoricida; family Chrysochloridae; genus Chrysochloris; species Chrysochloris asiatica. The sequence goes on along the minus strand of NW_006408636.1, from coordinate 9,075,588 downwards.
GGACAAGCAATGGAACAAAGAAAAGGTTGAAGGTAGGAAAAGCCCTGGATATACAGGATCTCTGACCATTTTCCCTGGCGCTCACAAAAGTTAAATAGGTCTTGGATTAGACCCAATTCAAGCGAGCAGTTAGGCGGCCAGGTATTTTGGTTGTCTAATTTGTATTGAGGCCAAATTTAAGTAGATAGGTGTACAAGACACTTAGGTTCAAGGTCTAAGCCCTCAAAGTTTCAGAGCAAACACCCTAAAGGGGAGTCTGCTGGTATGGAGGACCCAGAACCCATAGCAACCAGGAATAAGACAACGAACCGTGCCTGGAACCCAAGATGTCTCTTGAGATTCAGACAGTGCTCCAACCTGAGACCTGGTCTTAGGTGTGGGGACCCAAGCTCCTAGTGGAGGTGTCCCTGCCACAAGGAGGGGTCTGTAAATGGAGAGGCTGCATCACCCTCTGAGGCGTCCCTTCAGCAGGTGGGGCCGGATCGGATAAGTCCTGGACTTGTTCCAGTGAGTTCTGAACTCACTATGGGAGACACAGAAGCTGGCGCCCGGTCTATGTCCCGGACGGAATCTTATGTCCTGGTTACCGGGGTACAAATCTCCACACCTAGGGCAGCCACAAGAGGGGACTTACCTGAGCCAGAGGGCTAAAGAATTAACTCCTGCTGGTGATGGGGCTGAGAAGGCGTCAGGGAAGATGATTGTGGGCGGTGGGAGGGCATGTTGAAATTAGTGGGCTAGGGGACCAGGAGAGTTGGGGGTCTTGGGCTTTCTGATGTTAAATCGGGGGCCTCACCGATCCCACTTCTGACACCAATGAAAGGGAAAAAACAACCCGGCACCACTCATCAACCATGCCACACACCAGACAGCCCATCTAGAGACTTTTATTCAGGGTGAAGAAGAGCAAAGTGACCTCTGCCCAAGAGAGAAGGCAGAAGGCAGAAAGCAGAAAGTGAGAAAGAGTCAACAGGAAGGGAGTGGTCTTATATAGGTTCAACAGGAAGGGAGTGGTCATTGCTGGGCTGATTTAACTCTGGCCTATCAAAAGCCAGTGTTTCTCTGGTATTCGTAGAGTTTTCCCATTGATCTCTTTTGGAAGAAGTGCAGCCAGAGTGCTCCTTGGAGGCCAAGATGGCTAAACTTTGTCTCTCATACTTTGGACATGTTGTCAGGAAGGAACAGTCACTGGACAAGGATGTCATACTGGGTAAGATGGAGGGTTAGAGAAAAAGAGGAAGACCCCCAACGAGATGGATTGGCCAGGTGGCATCATTGATGGCGTCAAGTGTGGCAGCGGTAGTGAGGTTGGCCCAGGATCGGACATTGTTTCGTTCTGCTGTGCATGGGGTCACTATGAGTTAGTTCCGACTCAATGGCACCTGACAACAACAACAGTCATAAGCCATGTTGTCTTTTAAACTACGTGCCTTGTAGCTTAGGGTGGGGAAACAGAAACCTAAGATTACAAAAATGGAGTTAAAGGGAGGGGAGAGGAAAGAACCCAGAATGTATAGCCTAAAATGGAGGGCCTGATTGTGACTGACTGATTATTGTAACAGAGGTGGCATATCCTTTAATTGTCCTTGCAGCTGGGATACGAGTCCCTGACTCTGGTTATGGTAGAGCTGGCTAAGCCCCTGACTTTTCATAAACTTGCTTTACATCTCTCAAAACTGTGATTGTGTGGGAGGCATGATGTGTCCCCCATGGCCATTGAAAAGTTTATTTGAACAATGACACCCCATGGTGGGTGAAAATCTATCCTGGATAACTCCTGGACCAGTACCAATTCTGCTACCTGGCATTTGTCCAAACATATCAACAAGTCATCCAAGTGGGTCCCTATCCATTTTAATCCTGGGTGGCATGAACAGTCCCTCCAGAAGGAAGTCACTTCTCATCCATTGAGCCATAGGAGCAGGAATAAACACCCCTAGATCTTTTACTGCATCTTGACGGATTTGATTGATCGTCTTTGGTCCATTGTCAAGAAAAGCCTTGCGATGAACCCAATGACGTTCTCGCAACTCTAAGGTATCCTGCAGCAGGAAACAAATCCTCGTTGGCAATTCCTTACTTAACATCAAGGAGCACATTCAGGCAAAGTACTGATCCATTAAGGATTTGGCTCGTTCATGATCTAATCTAGGTTGCACTGTCCTCATTATCCTCTGCCATATCTTTGAGTTGGACTCTCTTCTTCTTTTCCAAAAGTGTTTTGATGCACTTATGAAGGACAGATTCATGAATAAGATCAAGCTTGCCAAGCTCTCCAATAAATTTGATGTTCCCAACATCTTTTTATTTATTTATTTGTTTGTTTGTTTGTTTGTTTATTTAAGGTCTTTATTGTGGAAAGAGTGAAAGTTTACAGGGCATATCATCAGGTTTACATTCAACAAATCATATACCTTGTTTCATTACATTGATTATAATCCCCTCCATGTACCATCAGTTAACAGTATTTCTCTCTATCCACTTTAGCTTTTTAAAAAAACAAACAAACAAACAAACAAACCACTCAGGCATATATAATAATTTACATCTCAAAAGGGCACATTCAGCAAGTCAGCTCCTGGCCAACAGCTCTTAGTCCCTCTCTTCTTAGTCCATGAATCTAGAGTCCTCAGCTGCTACCTCCTCTCCATGCCCCCATCTCTGCCTCCATTGCTGGCACTGCTGATTCTCTGGATAAGGTCTCACATTCTGCTTGTGCGTTCCTCTCTTGATGGTCCTAGGATCCTCTGTTTCTGGACTGTAAGATTAACCACTCCCCTTTCTTTTGTTACAAAACTTCTACCTTTTACAATTGTGAAAGTCACTATTAGTCATGATAAAAATTATTCACTATTGAATCTTACGAATCTTATCCCCATCTATTTTCACCAGACCCATCTAGACAAGATGACAGCGATTCAGTGGGGACTCTTTCTTTCCCCCCACACTATTAAACAAAGCTCCCTCTTGAAAGCCAGTCACTTCGTTCCTTTATTGCCCTCTCATTTTAGGTAGCCAGTGTCTTTGATTTTGGAGAGCTTGATTATGACATGTCTTGGTGATTGTCTTTTAGAGTTTATCCTTACTGGGGTTCGTTGAGCTTCTTGAATGCTTGTTTTCGCTCTTCAGGATGTTTGGGAAATTTTCTTCCAGAAGTTTTTCAACTATCTCCTCTGTGGACTTGTGTGATTCTTCCTGTTCCGGAATGCCAATAATTCTTAAGTTATTCCTGTTCATGTTGTCCAACATGAATCTTAGGCCTTCTTCTGATTTTTTTATTCTTTTTTGTGCTTGCTCTTCTATCTTAGTAGTGTTGAGAGATTTATCTTCTAGCTCACTTGTTCTGGCTTCTATCTCTTCAATTCTACTCCTTTACCCTTTCAGTGTATTGTCCATTTCTGATATACTGTTATTAATCATTTGGGCCTCTTTCTGTAGGTTTTGAATAATTTCCAATGCTGTATATATCTTATTTGATTGTTCCTGTAGCACTTTCCTGACTTCTTCCTTATTTTTCTCAACTGCATTGTATAGTGTTTTGATACCTTTTATAATCATTTTTCAGAATTCCATCTCAGGCATTTCCAAAGCCTGCCCATCTTCCAGTATGGAGTGTAGGTCTACTTCCAGCTCATTTGCCTCATTCACTTTATCTCGTTTCTGGACATGTTCAGATATGGTCATCTGCTTCTCTTTTTTGGGCATATTCAGGGGTTATCTGTTGGTCGTTTTGACGTAACTTAGGATTTAATTTTCAGCCAATTTCCTTTTTTGTCTGCGTGTCCTGCTCCACAATCCCCATTCAGGCCTTTTTTCTAGTTATAAACAGTTCAGGGCCAGCTGTGGTCATTTAGTTTTAAGTGGAAACTGTCTCTTTAAATTTCAAGGAGATCTGTGCACATGCATAGTAGAACCCTCTGAGGGTGGGACTAGTGTGTCCACTAGCTCAGGCACCCCTATAGTCACCAGAATGGAGGTACACAGATAGCAAGGGACCAATGAACAGCTACCAAAAGAAAAGAATGTCCACACCTTTATCTCCGCAGTTCTGTCAGGCATCTGTGGCTGCTCTGATCCTTCCTCCGCTTGGTTTTTCCCAATATGGCGGCTCCCGGAGCAGCTGAGTGTCTTGAATTAGAAAGCAATGGATTTCTTTCTTCTGCCACAATTTCCCTCAGCTGTAAGCCTTCCAACCTTCTAAATATTCCTTTATATGTGGTTCAGAGTTCTGGGGCCATTCCCTGAGCCTGCTTGGTCAGGTATTCTGTGTTGTTGCTGATGGAGCTCCCTACTGCACTTTCACCCAATGCACCATCTTGTTTGTTCTCCCCAGATTTACTTTTGTAATATTAAAACATCACACTTTGGTTGCACACGATTTAGAGCTTTATTATCAATCTATGCAAGACTAAAAGTTCAAAGCAAATTCAATTTTGCTTAAGGGTACATTGTAAAGTAATAAATTCTTGTTTATTACATGCCTTATATGATTCATTTCAAGCCATGGAGAATTACATCTTCATGTGTCACTGTTACAAGAGACAATAGACAAATTCGGACAGCTAAACATTTTTAAAATGCACCAGGCTTATGACGTCTCAAACAAAACTTGAATTTTCTGTCCATACACCTGTCAAATGAGGTTTCCTATACACCACTACTCTTCTTGCAAACCAATCTTCTGTTTCCTTTCATTTGACCTAGATTGGCTATGAGACCTAGAGAAGGATTGGGATGGCTTATGATTTCTCAATCGAAACAGTGATCTCTCTTCGCCTGTCTCTAGAATGGGACCTGCTTCGGATGCAACAAAAGCATCTCCTCCTTTGAGATCTGAGATGAGGTGGAGGACTTCTTCTACAATAATCATCCCAAGGGCGACATCCCCAAGAGGTAGGTGGACCACGATTCCGGCTTCTTTTTTCACCATTTGACAGTTCCACTCTTAAACGGCAGCCACACAATGTTCTTCCATGTAGCTCTCAAACAGCATCAGCTGCATCCCGAGGCTCTTCAAATTCACAAAAGCAAAGCCAGGAGCGTTTCTAGCAACCTACAAAGTGGGCTGTAATATCCAAAAGCCCATTTCAATTCGGTCTTGTTGCCATTATTTCCAAGATTGCCTACAAAAACCTTGCAGTCTAAAGGACAGGACTCATGATGCATTTCAAAATATTACGTTAGAAATGCAGAGGCTTAAAACCACACACTCTAATGGATCTTCTCATTCTCCTTCGACCCAATCACAAAAGATGCTCATGCTTACCCGGTGTTCACAAAATGGCCTTATTTATTTTTGATGTAAACAAAAACACTCAGAAATATGTAATTATTTAAACAATCAAAGGGCAACTTCTGCAAGCCTGCCTCCTGGCCACCAGCACACAGCCTTTCTCTTTCCATGAGTCTAGAGTCCTTAGTTGTTCTGACTCTCCATGCCATCATCTCTACCTCCATCTCTGGTGTCGCTGCTTCTCTGGTTAGAGTCCCATGTTTCTCTCATACTCATCTCCCTTGATAGTCCTAAGGTTCTCTGTTCCTGGAATGTAAGATTAACTACTCTGTCTTTTGACTGATGCATTTAATCCACTATGTTCAGTGTAATTATCGACAAGTATGAATTTATTGCTGTACTTTAGCAGCATTGTGTGTGTGTGTGTGTGTGTGTGTGTGTGTGTGGTCCTGGTTTGTTTGTTTCACATCATTTTCTGTGCTGAGTTCATTTTATTTGTGGGCTGTCTTGTATTTTCTTTGTTGCTGTTGTTTCAATGTTTAATAAATCTTTATGATTTCCCCTTTTTTATTTTGATGACATTTATTCATTTTCTTTGAGGTTATCCTGTAATCTACTAATTTCTTCCCAAATTTAAATCTGTCTGTTCTATCTTGAAATCTACTTGACTTTCCATTTTTTGTTGCAAGTTCTGTAACTACACTATTCATTTCCTTTTTACTTTGTAATTGTCTTAATTTACAAACTGATACTTCTGGTTCCCTATTTTCAGTCTTATTTCACTTTGGATACTTCTGGTGTGGCACTGTAGCATAAGTGCTGGACTTTAAGGTCTGCTTGAACTAGAAGTTCAACAGTTCAAATGCATCAGCCACTCTTCAGAACGCTATACAGGGTTGCTATGAGTTGGAACTGACTCTTCAGCAATTAGCAACAGCAACAACATATTTGGGTTAGGGTTTGGGTCCTGGTGTGGTGCCATCAGATAAGTACAGGACTGTTAACTACAAGGTCAGTAGTTCAAACCCAGCATTCGATCCTAGAAAACCCTATACAGGGTCACTATGAGTCAGAACTGACTTGATGGCACTTAACAGTAATGTATCTGGGTTGACTTCTGGGTGTTGTTGTGTATGTTAATCTCAGGTTGTCTGCCATTGATGGTTCTCTGTTGGAAGAATTCCCTTTAGTATTTCTTGTAAGGTTTGTCTGGCTTTTACAAATTCCTTTTCATCTGAAATGTCTTGATTTTGCCATTGTATTGAGGGGCAATTTTGCTGGGCATACAATTCTTGGCTGGCAATTTTTTTTTCTTTCAGAGTTTCTTATATGCCATCCCATTTCCTTCTTGTCTACATGTTTTCTGCTGAGAAATTAAAGTTTAAGTTTTATTGGTTCTCCTTGTCCAATGACAAAGTTTGGAAAGTTTGATTATGGTATGTCTTAGTGATTTTTCTTTTGCAGTCTATCCTTTTTGGACTTTGTTCTTTTGTAATGCATAACTTCTCATCTTTCATGATATTAGGTAAGTTTTCTTCCAAGAACTCTGACACTTTTCTCTGTGCGTCTTAAAAAATTTTTTCTTTCTCTTCTGGAATTCTGAACAAATATGGTATTCCTCTTGATTGTATCCCACATAATTCTTATGCTTTCATCATTTTTTTTTCATTCTTTTTTCTGATTGTTCCACTAAGAGATAAGTACTGACAAATTTGTCTTTAAACTTACTAATTCAACCTTCCATTGATTCAATTCTATTCCTTTGCCCTATCAATGCATTATCTATTTGTGTGGTACTGTAGGATAAGCAATGAACTACCAATCATAACATCGGAAGTTCAAACCCACCAGCCATTCTTCAGAAACCCTACACAAAGTTGCTATGAGTTGGAACCAACTTGACAGACAGAACTTAACAATAGCAACAGCAAAATCATAATCTTCTGTATTTCTGTTTTCTGCTTTTTAATAGTTTTCAAATTTTTCATTTATCAATTTGTTCTGGTAGTGTTTTCCTGAATTCTTCTGAAGGTTTTTTTGTGTTTTCCTTGATTTTATCTCAGCTTTCTTAATCTTTCTACCTGTTGAAAGTACCTAAATATCATTCTTTGAACTTCATCAGGTAGTTCCATTGCCCTTTCTTCCTAAGAAAGTTTTCTGGATCTGTATTTTGGACACTTGTTTGAGTCACTGTTTTGTTTCTTCATGTGAATTGCAGTTGTCGGCTGTCTCTGAGACATTATGGTGCTGCATTTGTATGTAATTGATGTTTAATATGTTGGTGTATTTTAGGCACTGCATCCTGGTGAGTGTGATAGAGAATGGCAGTGTGTGCACAGTTTTCTATTCACTGCTCATGTAGTGCAGTTTAATGTCAGATTTGGCTAGTGCTGATTGTTATTGATAATCAAGTTGTACAGGAGTGTGTAGGTGTCTTCAATGAAAGTGTAACTTGGCCATGTTGGCATGGTTTCTATCTCCTGTTGGATGTGATTTTTTTTAATTAAGAAAAAAAAAAACAGTAAAAGAAGAAAATATAAAGGTAAAATAAAAGAAAAAATAAGTGGAGAAAGCAGGCAAACAGCAGCAAGAAAAAATGTAATAAACAAAAAGAAAAAAAGGAAAGAAAATTTTAAAACAAAGGAAGAGAAAAAGAAACAAAAGAATGACAATAAAAAAAACTAGGGAGGAAGAAAAAGAAAAGAGAAAGGAAACATGAAGAAAAAAAAAGAAAGTAAGGAGGGCAGGGGCAGGGGGGAATGAAATAGTTAAGCAAAGAAAACCCAAAACTCAGCTCCATCAAGTTGATTCTGACTCACAGCAACCCTAAATAGAGTTTCTGAAGCTGTAAATCTTTACAGGAGCAGAAAGCCTGATCTTTCTCCCTTGGAGTAGCTAGTGAATTACTGCTGACCTTGTAGTTAGCAGTCCAGTATTTATCTTACAGTGTCACCAGTGCTCCTTAGGCAGAGAAAGGAAGGATATAAAAAAAAAAAAAAAAAACAAGGAATAGGAAAGAAAAGAACAACCCAAAGAAAGAAGAAATTGGGGTGGGGCAGGACCCAGAGAGGAGAAAACTGTGAGGACAGGGTACTTGGTTTGGGTAGGTGTCCTCTGCCACTCAAGCCCATGGGTTGAGAGTGGGTGGGATGTATGGTCCTCGATGGGAGTTCCTGGCAGCCTAGATGGTATCTTGGGTCAAGCAAGGCACCTAATCTGAAAGGAGTTCCTGCTGGCTTAGAAAGTAGCTGAGGTCAGAGTGCTTGTTCTGTTTAGGAACTTTACAGTAGAAGGCATCTTCTCAGACCACAATGCTATCAATGCTATCAAATTAGAAATCAACAATAGGAGGACCAAGAAAATCAAGTCAAATACATGGAAACTGAATAACACCCTGCTGAAAAGCGACTGGGTAGTAGAAGAAATTAAACATGAATTCACAAAGTTCCTAGAAACAAATGAAAACAAAAACATAACATACCAAAATCTTTGGGACATGGGGAAAGCAGTGCTGAGAGGAAAATTTATTGCAATAAATTCACACATCCAAAAAGAAGAAAGAACCAAAATTAACACATTAACACAGCATCTACAACAATTAGAAACAGACCAACAGAGGGAACCTACAGCCATCAAAAGAAAAGAAACAATACAGATTAGAGCAGAAATAAATGAGATAGAAAACAGAAAAACTATAGAAACAAGAAGCTGGTTCTTTGAAAGGATTAACAAAATTGACAGACCATTGGCAAACCTAACAAAACAAAAGAGGAAGAAGACACAAATACAATGCATTAGAAACCACATGGGTGATGTCACAATGGAACTAAAGGAAATCAAAAGGATAATAACAGAATACTATGAAAAGTTGTACTCCAACAAATTTGAAAACTTAGAAGAGATGGACACATTTTTAGAAGAACACTACCAACCTAAACTTACACACAGTGAAGTAGAAAACCTGAACAAACCCATAACAAAAGAAGAAATTGATCAGGTCACCAAAAGACTCCCAACCAAAAGAAGTCCAGGCCCAGATGGCTTCACCAGTAAGTTCTACCAAACATTCAGGGGAAAGCTGTCACCAATTCTACTGAAACTATTCCAGAAGATAGTGAAAAATGGAAAACTTCCTTATACATTTTATGAAACAAGCATAACCCTCATGCTAAGACCAGGAAAGGACATCACGAAGAAAGAAAATTATAGACCAACATCCCTCATGATCATAGATGCAAAAATTCTCAACAAAATCCTAGCTAACAGAATCCAGCAACACATCAGAAAGATAATACATCATGATCAAGTGGCATTCATATCAGGGATTAAGGGATGGTTCAACATTAGAAAATGATCAATGTTATCCATCATATAAATAAGAAAAAAGAAAAGAACCACATGATCATATCGATTAATGCAGAAAAGGCATTTGACAAAATCCAACATCCATTCCTGATAAAAACACTCATCAAAATAGGAATTGAAGGAAAACTCAACATAATTAAGAGCATATATACAAAACCAACAGCATACATAACTCTCAATGGAGAGAAACTGAAAGCCTTCGCTCTATGAACAGGAACCAGACAAGGATGCCCTTTGTCACCACTCTTATTCAATATTGTGCTGGAAGTTCTTAGCAAGAGCTATACAGCAAGACAAGGAAATTCAAGGCATCCAAATTGGCAGAGATAATAAAGCTCTCTCTATTTGCAGATGATATGAACCTATACGTAGAAAACCACAAAGACTCAGTAAAAAAGCTATTAGACCTCATTAGAAGATTCAGCTAAGTGGCAGGATATAAGATCAACATACAAAAATCAGTTGAATTCCTCTATACAAAAACGACAGCACTGAAAAGGATATTAGGAAAGCAATACCATTTAAAATAGCCACCCAAAGGATGAAACATCTAGGAATAAATGTAACCAGAGAAATAAAGGACTTACACAAAGAAAACTATAAAACACTACTATAAAAAAAAAAAAACTACAAAAATGGAAGAATGTACCATGCTCCTGGATAGGAAAAGTACTGCCCAAAGCAATTTACACATATAATGTGATCCCAATCCAGATTCCAACGACATTCTTCAAAGAGATGGGAAAAAACAATTACAAATTTTATATGGAAAGGAAAGAGACCCAGGGTAAGCAACGCACTGCTTAAGAATAGGAATAAGGTTGGAGGCCTGTGACTTCCCGACTTCAAAATTTACTGCATGGCTACAGTGCTCAAAACAGCTTGGTACTGGTACAATGAAAGATACGTAGATCAATGGAACAGAATCGAGAATCCAGAAATTAACGCATCTACATACAGCCAACTGATTTTTGACAAAACACCTAAATATATCAAATGGGGAGGTGATAATCTCTTCAACAGATGGTGTTGGCAGAACTGGAAAGCGATATGCAAAAGAATGAAACAAGACCTTCACCTCACGCCTTATACAAAAACCAACTCAACATGGATTAAAGACCTAAATGTGAATCCCAGATTTATGAAGGCCATCAAGAAAAAATAGGGACAAATGTGAGGGCACTAAGTCAGGGAAAACACAAACTACCAAACATTTTGAAAACTATGCAAACAAAAGTAGACAAAATAGATGAGTGTGACATACTAAAAATTAAAAACTTATGTGCATCAAAAGATTTCACCAGAAGAGTAAAAAGGGAACCTACAGAATGGGAAAAAATCTTTTGCAATAACACATCAGACAAGGGACTCATTTCTAAAACATATAGGAAACTACAACACCTCTACAAGAAAAAGACAAATAACCCAATTCAAAAATGGGCGCAGGACATGAACAGACACTTCACCAAGGAGGAGATCTAGGCAGCCAACAAACATGAAGAAATGTTCACAATAAGTAGCCATTGTTGTTGTTGTTGTTGTTATGTGCCATGGAGTCAGTTCCGACTCATAGCGACTGTAAATCTTTATGGGAGCAGAAAGCATAATCTTTCTACCGTGGAACAGCTGGTAGTTTCGAACTGCTAACCTTGCGGTTCATAGCAAAATTCATAACCACTATGCTAGCAATTAGAAAGATGCAAATCAAAACAACAATGAGATATCATCTCACACCAACAATAACAGCTAAAATCAAAAAAGTAGAGGATGGTGGGGATGTGGGGAGATTTGGATACTCCTGCATTGCTGGTGGGATTGCAAAATGGTCCAACATCTCTGTGGTAAGCAATATGGTACTTCCTCAGAAGGTTGGAAATAAAAATACCTTATGATCCAGCAATTCCTCTACTTGATATTTACCCAGAAGAAATACGAGCCATAACATGAG
>NW_006408636.1:9060019-9062767 GCF_000296735.1 Chrysochloris asiatica | reverse complement strand
GACATAGCCACAGATGGCTAGAGTGGAGAGTGAAGCATCCAGCTGATAAGAAGAGAGGACATATGCACAAGAACACTCACACTTGCTGATAATACCCACTTGACCTGGCTTCAATGACTGGATGATCAGAGCTCAACTAGAAGAAGAAAGAAGAGGAAAATCCTGAACTTACAAAGAACCTCGGCTATCACCTTCCCAGGCCTCACATAAAACTACCTTTAAAAAGTTTCCTACTACTTTCAGGATATTGAAAGGCATATTATCCCCCTTCCCACTCCTTATGGATATTGAATGCCCATATTTCTAGTCTAAATATACAGGTGACCCCCCAACACTCTAGTTCAAGTCTAACCCCTCTACCTGTGTGACCATGAAAAAGTTTCTTCATCTACATAATGGGAATAATATCATTCTTGCAGATGGTTTGAAATTCAATGAGGTCAGAGCTCTCTGTAGGGAGGTAGAAAAAAATGAAGGATAGCTACTATTTACTCAAATCAAGCTCCTCACTTCCATTCAAAGCACCTGCCATCTGATTTCTGCAACCACTATTCCAGAGAACCTGCTCTTACCAGACTCACCAACCACCAAATCCAAATGATTGCCCTTCTGTACACTGTTGACCATTCTATCCTTGGAAAAACTCACCTCTGGTTTCCCTAACAATAGTGTATCCTTGTTCCTCCTTTTTCTGTTCTTGTTAAGTGCTGTCCAGTCAGTTCTGACTTATAGTAACGCTATATAGGGCTTCCAAGAGTTTCTGGTGGGTTGAACAGCTGACCTTATGGTGCTTATCTCACAGCACCATATCAGGACTCCCTTCTTCTCCAGCCAGTCTTTTAAAGTACCTTTTATGGTTCTTTCTTTCTTTTTTTTTTCCCACTTAAAATACTGTTTTTGATTCTTTCAAGTAATACATATGCACTTATATCCCAATGACAACTACTCAGCAAGGTCTTTCCTGACCATTAAATTAACACCCACATCCCACACACTTTCAACATCACTGTTTTACTTTCTTCATAGCCCTCCTCCCTCTTGTTTATTGTCTACTTACCTCACTAAGTGCTTGGTTTAGTGCTATAGGATAAGCACTGGACCAAAAGGTCGGTTTGAACCACAAGGTCAGTGTTCAAACTCACCAGCTGCTCATCAGAAACCCTATACAGGGTCGCTATGATCAGAATCAACTTGACTGCATGTAACACCAATTCACTAAGTTCTAAGCTCTTAAAGGGACTTTGTTTTATTCACTACTACATTCAGAGCATCTAGAATAATGCCCAGTGAGAACAAACAAGATGGCGGATTAAGTATACATGCAGTGAGGAGCTCTGTCAGCAACAACACAGAATACAGGGCCAAGCAGGCTCAGGGGAGGGTGACAGAACTCTGAACCACATATAAAGGAATATTTAGAAGGTTGGAAGGCTTACAGCTAGGGGAATTTGTAGCAGAAGCAATAAATCCATTGCTTTCTAATCCAAGATGCTTAGCTGCTCCGGGAGCCACCAACCTGGGCAAGACCGAGCAGGGGAAGTATCAGAGCAGCCACGGATGCCTGACAGAGCTGCGGAGATAATGGTGCAGACATGCTTTTTTGTGTGTATCTGTTCATTGGTCTCTCGCTTGCTGCGTGCCTCCATTCTGGTACCTGGAGGGGGTGCCTGAGTGAGTAGACACCCTACTCCACCCCTGAGGGTTCTACTATGCATGCACACAGATCTCAACAAAATTTAAAGAGACAGTTTCCACTTAAATGCAAACAGCACTGCAAAACAACCACAGCCATCCCTGAATTATTTATCATTGGGAAAAAGGCTTGAACAGGGATTGTGGAGTGGGACAAGCAGACACAAAGGAAATAGACTGAAAATTAAATCCTGAGTTACATCACAATGACCAACGTGGCATCTTGAAATTTCTCAGGAAGAAGAGTTAAAAGGGAAGCCCATATTCTGATCACATCTACCTGGAGGCAATCAGAAAGCATAAAAAATACCAAAATACACACCAATCTAATTATTAAGGCCACAGATAACCCCTGAATATTCAAAAAAAAACAGAAACAGATGACCATATCTGCACATGTCCAGAAACGAGATAAAGTGACTGAGGCAAATTAGCTGGAAGTAGATCTACACTCCATCCTGGAAGACAGGCAGGTTTTGGAAATGCCTGAGAAGGAACTCAGAAAAATGATGATAAAATGCATCAAAACACTATACAATGAAGTTGAGAAAAATAAGGAAGAAGTCAGGAAAGCGCTACAGGAACAATCAAATAAGATAGATACAGCATTGGAAACAATTCAAAACCTACAGAAAGAGGACCAAATGATTAATAATAGAATGTTAGAAATGAACAATACACTGAAAGAGCAAAGGAGTAGAATTGAAGAGATAGAAGATAAATCTCTCAACACTACTAAGATAGAAGAGCAAACACAAAAAAGGATAAAAAATCATGTTGGACAACATGAAGAGGAATAAATTAAGAATTATCAGCATTCTGGAATGGGAAAACTCAAACACAAGCCCACAGAGAAGATAGTTGAAAAGCTTCTGGAAGAAAATTTCCCTAATATCTTGAAAAGTGAAAAGATAAGCATTCAAGAAGCTCAACGAACCCCAGGAAGGATAAACCCTAAAAGACAATCACCAAGACATATCATAATCAAGCTCTCCAAAATCAAAGATAAGGACAAAATCCTGAAAGCAGCTAGGGAAAAGAGAAGTGTAACATACA
>NW_006408636.1:9052850-9059549 GCF_000296735.1 Chrysochloris asiatica | reverse complement strand
GGATAAAATAGACTGTCTTAAATGGAGGGAAGAATTGATGGAATATAAGGTAACCACAACAGTGGTGTTGGGGTTAGGGTTTAGTTCGGGTGTTGCGGAGGGCAGTACAAGAAGAAGGAGGAGGTGGAAGAACAAGATAGATAGGGGAACGCCGAGACAGGTTTACACGGCCTAAGTGGGACAGAGGTAAATAGTGATACATGTTCAATCTTGGAACAATAGGGCTCTGTGATACAGGGGTCTAGGCATAGTTTGAAGCGGGGAAATAATACTAAAATGCTTGACTGTCTTATGAATATTGGTTTCCCTTGCCTACTATTGTAAAATAGACACTTGAGTGGGAAAGAAAGGGATGTTGGGAAACATGATTACAGAAAACGTGTAAGCCCATCTTCACCCTATAACTGATTGGAATACCTAAAAGGGGTTCTAGAATTGCCCAGTGAAATAGGCCTCTTGCAAAGCCTTTGCAGAGTATAGGACCTTAGGTGGGATTCTGAGTCCCATCCACAATCTTACAAGGTGAGACATTCCCACTAGCAAGGACAAGCAGACCAGCCTGGAACAGCTAGAACAACAGAAGATACATCTTCAATGAAAGATCATCAGAAAAAAACCCAAAACAAAAATGTGAGCATTACTGGCTACTACAAGAATAAGCAAGCTGTTCGCCAGGAAGCCATCATGGCAAGCAATCAAGTTCCTTAAGGACAAACTCCCCTCTAAGACTGAAACTCAAAGGGAACACACAAACAGGCAGGTAAGCTTGCTGGTGACCACATTGGTCTACTAGTGAGTGGAAGAGGGGAAAAGACAGCAATGAAGAAATGGGCTGAGTTCAACCACAGTCCATTGACTCCTGTTGACCTGGAGATGAGAGTGAGAAGAGGAAGGGCTGGTTGGTCCAAAGTGTGGTGAGATCTGAGCACACTTGAGCCCATGGACCTTTGTCATAGCCACAGAGTGCTGAGAATGAAGCATCCAGTTGATATGAATTGAGGGGAGATGCACAAGATCACCCAAACTTGCAGAGAGCAAGTTTGACCTAGCCTTGATGGCTTGATAATCAGAACTTGACTAGAGGTAGATTTAAAAAAAAAAATTTTTTTTTTAAATAAAGGAAACAAGAGTAAATTGCTACAATTTGATGAACCTGACCTCATGGAGGTAGTAACTCCAAATACCAATAGAGGGAAGGTCTCTTCACATCAAGTGTCAATGCTATCCCCTCTGTACACAGGGTAGATAGGGATGGGCAACTTAGATATTGGCTACCTAAAATGAGGGGGCAATAAAGGCACAAAGTGACTGGTTTACAAGGTTTCAAGAGGGAGTTTAGTGTAAGAGTGTAGGGTGGAAGAAAGAGTCCCCACTGAATAGTTTTCATCTTCTCTAGGTGGGTCTGGTGAAAAGAGATGGGACTAAGATTCTTATGATTCAATAGTGAATAATTATTATCATGACTAATTGCAACTGTCACAATTGTAAAGGTAGAAGTTTTGTAACAAAAACAGGGGAGTGGTTAATCTTATAGTCCAGAAACAGAGGACCCTAGGACCATCAAGGGAGAGGAGCACAAGCAGAATGCGGGACCTTATCCAGAGAAGCAGCGACACCAGAGATGGAGAGAGGGAGTGGCTGAGGACTCCAGATTCATGGGAAGAGAGAGACTAAAAGCCAGTGGCCAGGAGGCAGAGTTGCAGAATGTGCCCTTTGATGGTGTAAATTATTATATATGCCTGAGTGGGTTTTTTTTTTTGTTTTGTATTTTAAAGAAACAACAAACAAACTAAAGTGAATAGAGAGAAATACTGTTAATTGATGGTACATGAAGGGGATTATAATCATTGTAATGAAACAGTGTATGATCTGTTGAATGTAAAACTGATGGTCTGCCTTGTAAACTTTCACTCAATCCACAATAAAAACCTTAAAAAAAAAAACAAAAAAAACAACACCCTAGAATAATGCCCAGCACTTACTTGTTTTATGGATTGAATTGTGTCCCTGCACAAAGATATGTTGACGTTCTAATCCTGTACCTGGTAATGTGACCTTGTTTGGAGGAATCGTTTTTCTTTGCAGATGTTACCAATTAACATCATATGGAATAGGGTGCATCCTAATTCTATATGACTGGTGTCCTATAAAAAGGAAGACAGGAGGAAGACATAATAGGAGGATCCCTCTATAAGCCAAGAAATGCCTGGGGTCACAAAAGCTCAAAGAGACAAGGAAGGGTCTTACTCTACCTGCCAGCAGACAGAGATCATACCCCTGCCAATTCCCTGAATTCTGAAACTATGAGAAAATACATTTTTCTTTATAGCTACCCAAATTATGGAGTATAGCACTGTAAGATAAGCGCTGAACTGCTAACCATGAGATTGGAGGTTCACTCACCAATCGCTCCTTGGGAAACCTATACAGGGTCACTATGAGTCAAAATCAACTTGCTAGCACTTAACAACAACAACCTACCTTTCATAATCTTTTTATGGCAGCTCTTGGAAACCAAGACAGGGCTCAATCAATATTTGCTGACTAATGAAATCATCTCCCACATAAAATGAGTTACTAAGTCTTGTAGAGTAATTCTACTTCTAAATTCTCTCAAATCTATCTTACAGTTGATAATGTTTGGCTCTGCTACAATTTATACTCCAAATTGCTGCTAGAGTAATCTTTTAGGATATTTCTATTGCATTTAGGATAAAGTTCAAATTCTTGAGCATAAAAAGCTCTCCAGGCATGGTGAAAGGAAATGGGGATAAGATTCTTATGATTCAATAGTGAGTAGTTGTTATCATGACTAATTGCAATAGTCACAATTGTAAATGTAGAAGTTTTGTAACAAAAGGGAGGGAGTAGTTAAACTTACAGTCCAGGAACAAAGGACCTTAGGACCATCAAGGGAGAAGAGCATGAGCGGAATGTGGAACCCTATCCAGAGAAGCAGTGACAGCAGAGACAGAGAGACATGGAGAGATAAAGCAGCTGAGGACTCTGGACTCAGGGAAAGAGAAAGACTGTTTGCTGGTGGCCAGGAGGCAGGCTCACAGAATGTGACCTTTGGTTGTTTAAATTATATATTCCTGAGTGTTTCAGTGTACACTCCCTCTCCCCCCCAAAAAAAACAACAAAGCAAAACAAAAGAGAGGGAATAGAAACAAACACTGTTGAATGATGATGCCCGGAGGGGATTGTAATCATTGCAATGAAACAATGAGTGTAAATCCGATGCTCTCCTGTATAAACTATCACTGAAGTCACAATAAAAACTTTTTTTAAAAAAAAGCTCTCCAGGATCTGGACCCTGGCCAATTCTACAAATTCATTTCTTGCAAGCCCCTGTCATGTACACTATGTTCTAACATTCCCTATTTATATTCAAATGTTTTGCTTTGTTTTAAATGTTTTATTGTGAATTATGTGATCGTTTACATGGGAGAACATTAGCTTTATATTCATCCTAATTTATCATTTCGTTGCCATGGTTACAACCCCCTCCATGCATCATCAACCAACCAAAGGGTATACCCTACAAGCCTACTCCGTCCCCCACATCCCCCAATGTCAGTTTTCAGCACACAGCCCCTCTCCATCTCTGGGTCTAGAGTCCTCAGCTGCTCCATATCTCCATGTCATCATCTCTCCCTCCATCTCTGGCATCACTGTCTCTCTGGGTAGGGTCCCTCCCTCAGCTCTTCTCCCTTGATGGTCCCAGGGATCTCTGCTCCTAGACTACAAAGTCAATCACTCCCCTCCTTTTGCTACAAAACGTTTACCTTTACATTGCCAACTCCCACAGTCAGTCTTGATAACTATTATTCACTATTGTACCACAGGAGACATATCCCCATCTCCTTTCATCAGTCCTGCCCAGACAGATTGGATACTACTCAGTGGAGATTCTACCTTCTTTCACACCCTCTAGATCTAGGTTCCCTCTTGAAAGCTTGTAAGCCAGTCGCTTCTTGCCTTTTACCCCCCTATTTTGGGTAGGCAACATCCAAGTTGCCCATCCCTGTCTACTCTGTGTATGGAAGGGGTGGGAATGATCCTCACTGTAAATTTGTTCCCTCTTTTGAGCTACTGCATCAATAGGTGTAGGTCAAGTTCATCAAAGTGTATCTTTTTTTTCCCTCTTCTTTCTTATTCTATTGAGCTCTGATCACCCAGTCATTGAAGCCAGGTCAAGTGGGTATTAGCTGCAAGTGTGGGTGTTCTTGTGCATATACCCTCTCTTCTTATCAGCTGGATGCTTCATTCTCCACTCTAGTCCTCTGTGGCTATGTCACTGACTCTGGACCCAAGAGTCCCAAGGTCTTGCCACACTGCTGGCCAACCAGGTCTCCAGCCGGGTTCACAGGAGTCTATTGAAAGTTGTTGGGCTTACCTCGCAGCTTCATTGCTCTTTTTCCCTCACTTCCCCTTATTGGTGACAAATGGTGTCACCAATCATAGCACATGTCTGCTCATGTATTCCCACTGAGTTTTAGTCTTAGAAGGGGGTTTGCTCTGAGGGGACCCGACCACATGCCTTGATGTCTCCTGGGTGAGCAACTTGCTTGTTCTTGTAGTAATCAGTCAGACTGCCATTATTGTTTTGAATTTTTCCTGTCTGTCTTTCTTTCAAGAAGTATCTTCTATTCTTCTAGCCACTCCAGGCTGGTCTGCTTGTCCTTTCAAGTGTAAATTTCCCACCTAAGAAGATTCTGGATGGGGTTCAGGATTCCACCTATGGTTTTTTGTAATGCAGAGGCTCCACAGAAAGCCTCCTTCACTGGGCACGTTGTAGCCCCATTTTAGGTATTCCAATCAGTTATAGGCAGAAGATGGACTTACAAGTTTTCTATGATGATATTTCTGGCTATTCCTTTCTCTTCCCCACAAGTGTCTATTTTATAATGGTATGCCAGAGAAACCAAGATTCAAAAGACAGCCAAGCATCTTAACATTATTTTCCCCCTTTTGCTCATTCCAACCATGTCTCAATCCCTGTATCGCAGGGCCCTGTTGTTCCAAGGTTGTGCATACATCATTATTTACCTCTTTACTGCATAGCCCATGCAAACTTGCCTAATTGTTTCCCCACCCACCTTGTTCTCCCATTCCCCTCCCCCTTCTTGCGTTCCCCTTGTCTATTCCCTATCCTGTACTCCACCTTCACCTCCCACCCCTCACCCCAACCCTCATATCCTGGTAACCAGCAAAGAAACACCCCCCTCTTTAGTATAGGTTCTTTTTTTTTTTTAGTCTTTTACAGTAGTTGTCCTATGCAGTATTTCTCCTTTTGTGACTAATTAATTTCACTCAACATAATGTCCTCAAGGTTCATCCATGTTATGCAATGGTTTGCAGCTTCCTTGCTATTCTTCAAGATAGCATAATATTCCATTGTGTTTATGTACCACAGCTTGTTTATCCATTCTTCAGTTGATGGACACTTAGGCTGTCTCCATCTTTTTGCTTTTGTAAATAGTGCTGCTATGAATATTGGTGTGCATTTATCTACTTGTGCTATGGCTTGTGTTTTTTTGTGGGTAAATACCAACTAGAGGAATTGTTGGATCATAAGGTATTTCTATTTCCAACCTTCTGAGGAAGTGCCATCTTGCTTTCCAGAGAGGTTGGATCATTTTGCAATCCCAGCAGCAATGCAAGAGCAAATCAGTCTCTCCACATACTCACCAGCATTTATTGTCCTCTATATTTTTTATCTTTGCTGTTATTGCTGGTGTGAGATGATATCTCAGTGTTGTTTTTATATGCATCTCTCTAATGGATAGTGATCGTGAGTATTTCTTCATATGTTTGTTAGCTGCCCGGATCTCCTCTTTGGTGAAATGGCTGTTCATGTCCTCCTCCTTGGTGAAGTGACTGTTCATGTCCTGTGCCCATTTTTTAATTGGGTTATTTGTCTTTTCTTGTAGAGGTGTTGTAGTTTCCTATATATTTTAGAAATAAGTCTACTTTTGTTTGTGTAATTTTCAAAATGTTTGATAGTCTGTGTATTCCTTGAATTAGTGCCCTCACATTTGTCCCTATTTTTTCTTGATGGCCTTCATAATTTGGGGATTCACATTTAGGTCTTTATTCTATGCTGAGTTGGTTTTTGTATAAAGCGTGAGGTGAAGGTCTTGTTTCAATCTTTGGCATTTCATTTTCCAGTTCTGCCAGCACCATCTGTTAAAAGAGACTATCCCCTCCCCATGTGATATGTTTAGGTACTTTGTCAAAAATCAGTTGGCTGTATGTGAATGGGTTAATTTCTGGATTCTCGATTCTGTCCATTGATCAATGTATCTTTCATTGTACCAGTACCAGGCTGTTTTCACCACTGTAGCCGTGTAATGAATTTTGAAGTGGGGAGTGAGATGTTTCCAACCTTATTGTTCTTCTTAAGCAGGCCTTTGTGTATCCTGGGTCTCTTTCCTTTCTATATAAACTTTGTAATTGTGTTTTCCATCTCTTGAAGAATGTCATTGGAATCTGGATTGGGATTGTGATGTATGTGAAAATTGCTTTGGGCAGTATTGACATTTTCACAATGTAAATTCGTCCTATCCAGGAGCATGGTACATTCTTCCATTTTTGTAGGTCTCTTTTGGTTTCTTGTAGTAGTGTTTTGCAGTTTTCTTTGTATAGGTCCTTTGTTTCTCTGGTTACATTTATTCCTAGATATTTTTTCCTTTG
>NW_006408636.1:9050946-9052663 GCF_000296735.1 Chrysochloris asiatica | reverse complement strand
GTTTTCTATGTATAGGGTTGTATCATCTGCAAATAGAGAGAGTTTTACTTCCTCTTTGCCAATTTGGATGCCTTGAATTTCCTTGTCTTACCGTATAGCTCTTCTAAGCACTTCCAAGAGTATTGAATAGGAATAGTGACAAAGGGCATCCTTGTTTGGTTCCTATTTGCAGAGGGAAGTCTTTCAGTTTCTCTCCATTGAGAGTTATGTATTCTGTTGGTTTTGTATATATGCTCTTAACTATGTTGAGGAATTTCTCTACAATTCCTAATTCATTGCGTGTTTTTATCATCGATGGATGTTGGCTTTTGTCAAATGCCTTTTCTGCATCAATTGATATAATCATGTGGTTCTTTTTTCTTATTTATATGGAGGATTGCTTTGATCATTTTTCTAATGTTGAACCATCCTTGCACCCCTTTTATGACTCCCACTTGATCATAATGTTTGTTTTGTTTTTTAATGTATTGCTGGATTCTGGATTCTGTTGAGAATTTTTGCATCTATGTTCATGAGGGATATTGGTTTATAATTTTCTTAGTGATGTCCTTCCCTGCTTTTGGTATAAGGGTTATGCTTGCTTTATAAAATGTATTAGAAAGCTTTCCAACTATTTCTATATTCTGGAATAATTTGAGTAGAATTAGTGGCAACTCTTCCCTGAATATTTGGTAGAACTCACCAGTGAAGCCATCTGGGCCTGGACTTCTTTTGGTTGGGAGTTTTTGATGACCAAATTGATCAATTTCTTCTTTTGTTATGGGTCTGTTCAGGTTTTCTACTTCACTGTGTGTAAGTTTAGGTAGGTAGTGTTCTTCTAAAAATGTATCCATCTCTTCTAAGTTTTCAAATTTGTTGGAGTACAACTCTTCATAGTATTCTGTTGTTATCCTTCTGATTTCCTTGGTTCCACTGTGATATCACCCATGTGGTTTCTAATGAGAGTTATTTGTGTCTTCCTCTTCTTTTCTTTTGTTAGGTTTGCCAATGGTGTGTCGACTTTGTTAATTCTTTCAAAGAACCAGCTTCTTGTCCTGTTGATTCTTTCTATAGTTTTTCTGTTTTCTGTCTCATTTATTTCGGCTCTAATCTGTATTATTCCTTTTCTTTTGTTGGCCGTAGGTTCCCTCTGTTGGTCTATTTCTAATTGTTGTAGATGCTGTGTTAATGTGTTAATTTTGATTGTTTCTTCTTTTTGGATGTGTACATTTATTGTAATAAATTGTCCTCTCAGCACTACTTTCGCCGTTTCCCAAATATTTTGGTATGTTGTGTTTTCATTCTCATTTGTTTCTAGGAACTTTGTGAGTTCATGTTTAATGTCTTCTATCACCCAGTTACTTTTCAGCAGGGAGTTATTCAGTTTCAATGTATTTGACTTTGGTGTTCATATTGTTGATTTCCAATTTCATAGCATTGTGGTCTGAGAAGATGCTCTGTAATATTTTGATATTTGTAAATTTATGGAATTTTGTTTTGTGGCCTAACACATGGTCTATTCTGGAGAATGTTCCATGTACACTGGAAAAGAAAGTGCATTGTGGCAGGGTATAAGATTAACATACAAAAATCAGTTGGATTCCTCTATACCAAACATGACAGTTTTGAAAAGGACATTAGAAAAGCAATAGCATTTACAATAGCCACCCAAAGGATGAAATATCTTGGAATAAATGTAACCAGAGAAACAAAGGACTTATACAAAGAAAACTACAAA
>NW_006408636.1:9033922-9044636 GCF_000296735.1 Chrysochloris asiatica | reverse complement strand
TGCTACAGGAACAATCAAATAAGATAGATACAGAATTGGAAACAATTCAAAACCTACAGAAAGAAGTCCAAATGATTAATAATTAGATATATTTTTAGAAAAAACGACCTACCTAAACTTACACAGAGTGAAGTAGAAAACTTGAACAGATCCATAGCAAAAGAAGAAATTGATCAGGTCATCAAAAAACTCCCAGTCAAAAGAAGTCCAGGCCCGATGGCTTCACTGGTGAGTTCTTTAAAACATTCAGGAAAGAGCTGTCACAAATTCTGCTCAAATTATTCCAGAGTATAGATGAGGATGGAAAACTTGCTAATACTTTTTAAGAAGAAAGCATAAACCTCATACCAAAACCAGGGAAGGACATCACTAAGAAAGAAAATTATAGACCAATATCCCTTATGAACATAGACACAAAAATACTCAAATAAATCCTAGCCAACAGAATTCAGCAGCACATCAAAAAAAATAATACATCATGATCAAGTGAAATTCATAAAAGGGATGCAAGGATGGTTCAACATTAAAAAAAATTCAATGTAACCCACCATATAAATAAGAAAAAGGAAAAGAACTGCATGATGATACCAATTCATGCAGAAAAGGCATTTGACAAAATCCCACATCCATTACTGATAAAAACATTCAATAACAAAGTAGGAATAAAGGAAAATTCCTCAACATAATCAAGAGCACATATACAAAACCGACAGCCTACATTACTCTCAAAGGAGAGAAACTGAAAGCCTACCCTATGCAAATAGGAACCAGACAAGGATGCCCTTTGTCATCACTCCTATTCAATATTGTTTTGGAAATCTTAGTCAGAGGTGTAATGCAAGATAAGGAGATTAAGGCCATCCTAATTGGCAGAGGAAATTAAACTTTATTTGCAAACAATATGATCCTATATGCAGAAAACCCCAAAGACTCAGTAAAAAAGCTACTCGACATCATTGGAAGATTCTGCAAAGTGGCAGGGTATAAGATCAACATACAAAAATCAGTTGGATTCCTCTATAGTAACAATGACGGCACTGAAAAGGACATTTGGAAAGCATTACCATTTATAATAGCCACCCAAAGGATGAAATTTCTAGGAATAAATGTAACCAGAGAACCAAAGGACCCATACAAAGAAAACTACGAAACACTACTACAAGAAACTAAAAGAGACTTACAAAAGTGGAAGAATATACCATGTTCCAGGATAGGAATACTCAATATTGTTAAAATATCAATACTGCCCAAAGCAATTTACACAAATAATGCAATCTCAATCCAGATTCCAATTACATTTTTCAAAGAGATGGAAAAAACATTTATAAACGTTATATGGAAAGGTAAGAGACTGAGGATAAGCAAAGCACTGCTTAAGAAGAAGAAAAATGTTGGAAGCCTCTCACTCCCTGATTTCCAAATTTATTGCATGGCTACAGTGGTCAAAACCACATGGTACAATGAAAGATACATTAATCAATGGAACAGAATTGAGAATCCAGAAATTAATCCATCCACACACAGCCAATTGATTTTCGACAAAGTGCCTATGTATATTGCATGGCGAGAAGATAGTCTCTTTAACAGATGGTGCAAAAGATTGAAACAAGACCTTCACCTCACACCCTATACAAAAACCTACTCAGCGTGGATTAAAGACCTAAATGTGAATCCCAAAATTATGAAGGTCATCAATGAAAAAACAGGGACAAATATGAGGGCACTAATTAAAGGCAACACAGACTACCAAACATTTTGAAAACCACACAAACAAAAGTAGACAAAATAGATGAGTGGGACATACTAAAAATTAAAACCTTATGTGCATCAAAAGATTTCACCAAAAGAATAAAAAGGGAACCCACAGAATGGGAAAAAATCTTTTGCGATGACATATTGGACAAGGGACTAATTTCTAAAATATAGAGGAAACTACAACACCTCTACAAGAAAAAGACAAATTTAAAAAATGGGCACAGGACATGAACAGACACTTCACCAAGGAGGAGATCTAGGCAGCCAACAAACATATGAAGAAATGTTCATGATCACAGCCATTAGAGAGATGCAAATGAAAACAACAATGAGATATCATCTCACATCAGCATTAACAGCTAACATCAAAAAAGTAGAGGACAAAAATGCTGGTGGGGATGTGGAGAGACTGGGACCCTCCTACATTGTTGGTGGGATTACAAAATAGTCCAACCACTCTGGAAAGCAATATGGCGCTTCCTCAGAAGGTTGGAAATAGAAATACCTTATGATCCAGTAAGTCCTCTACTTGGTATTTACCCACAAGAAATTCGAGCCATAACACAAGTTATGCACATCAATATTCATAGCAGCACTATTTACAATAGCAAAAAGATGGAGACATCCTAAGTGCCCATCAATTGAAGAATGGATAAACAAACTGTGGTACATACACACAATGGAATACTATGCTATCTTGAAGAACAACAAAGAAGCTGCAAGCCACCACATAACATGGACAAACCTTGAAGACATTATGCTGAGTGAAATTAGTCAGTTACAAAAGGAGAAATACTGCATAGGGCCATTATTGTAAAATATTAAGAAAAAGAACCCACCCTAAAAGGGGAAAAAAATTATATATATATATCTGCTTATCAGTGGGATGTATGGGATGAGGGGAGGAGAGGGAGGGATAGGAAGATAGAGCACAGGATATGGAACAGGCACAGGATAGCTTGGGTGCTGAGGGGGGTTGGGGGTGCAATACACAAGAAGGGGGAGGGGAATGGAAGAACAAAGTGGGTGGGAAAACAATTTGGCAGGTTTGCATGGGCTAAGTGCGTCAGAGTTAAATGATGATATATGCACAACTTTGGAATAACAGGGTTCTGGGATACAAGGATTGAGGCATGGTTTGAATGGGTAAAAGAGGGGAATAATGATAAGATGCTTGGATGTCTTTTGAATCTTGGTTTTCCTTGCCTACCATTGTAAAATAGACACTTGAGGGGGAGAAAAAGGAATAGCCAGAAACATCACAATAGAAAGCTTATAAGTCTGTCTTCAGCCTATAACTGATTGGAATTGTTTAAAGGGGGCTAGGAGTTGCTCAGTGAAAGAGGCTTCCTGTGGAGCCTTTGCACTGCATAAGACCATAGGTGGAATCCTGAACCCCATCCAGAATCTTCTGAGGTGGGAAATTTCCACTTGAAAGGACAAATAGACCAGCCTGGAGCCACTAGAAGAACAGAAGATACTTTGTGAAAGAAAGACTGGCAGGAAAAGTAAAAAGCAATAACAGCCAGTTGTTCGCCCGGGAGCCATCAAGGCAAGTGGTCAGGTCCCCTCAGAGCAAACCCCCTTCCAAGACTAAGACTCAAGGAGAGTTCACGAGCAGTCATGTGGGCTGGCTGGTAACCCGGTTGGTCACTGATAAGGGGAAGAGGGGGAAAAACAGCAATGAAGTTGGGAGCCAAGTCCAATCACATTCAATACGCTCCTGTGAACCTGGGTGGAGACCTAGTTGGCCAGCAGTATGGCAAGCCCCGGGGACTCCTGGGCCCAGAGGCAGTGACATGTCCACAGAGGACTAGAGCGGAGAGTGAAGCATCCAGCTGATAGGAAGTGAGGGGAGAAGCACAAGAACACCCATACTTGCAGATAGTACCCACTTGACCTTGCTTCAATGACTGGATGATCAGAACTCAACTACAAGAAGAAAGAAGAGGGGGGAAAAAAAGAGTAACCCAATACAATTTGATGAACTTTACCTATACTTATGGATGTAGTAGATCCCAAAAGGGAACAAATCTTTACAGCGAGGATCACTCTCACCCCCCTCGGTCCAGGAGCAGAGGTCCCTGGGACCATCAAGTGAGAAGTGTGGAGTGCGACACCCTACCCAGAGAAGCAGTGACGCCAGAAATGGAGGCAGAGACAATGACGTGGACAGATAGAGCGGCTGGGGACACTGGACTCAGAGAAGGAGAGGGGTGGTGTGCTGATGGCTGCGGGGCAGGCCTGTGGGGTGTACCCTTTGGTTGTTTGATGATGCATGGAGGGGAATGTAATTATTGCAATGAAATGAAATACGATAGGATGAATGTAAAACTTATGTTCTCCCATGTAAACCCACATAATTCAGAATAAAAACAAAAATAAAA
This sequence comes from Chrysochloris asiatica, assembly GCF_000296735.1. NCBI lineage: Eukaryota > Metazoa > Chordata > Mammalia > Afrosoricida > Chrysochloridae > Chrysochloris > Chrysochloris asiatica. Next base: position 9,040,494 of record NW_006408636.1, on the reverse strand, counting down.
TAAATATAGTTTGCTGGTTATAAGTTATGTGAAAAAGAAAAAAAAAAAGTTAAGTGTCTTAATCTGAGTCCCAGTGTGGCACTATATGATAAGCACTGGACTACTAACTGAAAGGATGGCAGCTCAAACCCATCAGCCACTCCTTGGGAATCTTATACAGGGTTGATGAGTTGGAACCAACTTGATGGCACATAGCACAGTGCCTGGTATGAAATGGTCAATAAATAGTTATTGAAACGTTCCAGATTGGGGGCAGGGAAAGCAGAGACAGACAGTGAAAACTCCTTTGCCAAAAGCCAAAAAAAAAAAAAAAGTAGAGAATGAGGAGTCTGCAGAAAAATTGCAGAGTTTTGGATCTTGTTTAAGGTTCTGGGTGACAGTTCCTTGCGCCCATTGAGAAGAAATCTGCAGATGAAAGCAAAATATGGTGATTTCTGAATGACCCAGCCTCAGTGGCTAGCAGCCAGAAGTCCTCAGGCCGGAGGGTGGGACACAGCCAAGTGGAGGCAGTGACCCAGCGCTAGAAGCCGAAGCAGCAAAGGGAGAGGTGTGACCGATTTTTCATCTTTAATTTTTCAAGTGTCTCTCCTCTTCACCCCGATCATGCCCTTACTGCACAGCGCAGATGCCTTCACACAGGAGGGAGCACACCCTCAAAAGGGTCCAGCATTATACCCACAGTTTTCCAACAGCACAGAAAGGAAACCAGCAGGTTGCTTCTTATGACATTTTGACCCTGGTAACCCACCCCATAGTTTACCTAGGCAAGACCCTTTGCACAGCAAAGGCCAGTGAACAGTGTCAATCACAATTTTATTTTTGTTTCTGATTGGTGGTTTGTATCTCTGTTTTTATATTGCTTCTGTCTTTGGTCCTTTTGGCCTCACTCTTCTTCCAGGGATGGGAACTTTCTCCCCCTACCTTACCCAAGAAGAGACAGCAATTGTGCCCACATAACCAAGCTACAAGTATACCCTATAGTATCCTACCATCTGGACAAGAGCTAAAACCAGCTGCTAGGCATTAAACATGAAAAGGGAAGCCTATCTCCAGATCATATCCACCAGGAGACGCTCAGCAAGCTTAACAAAAAGCAACATACATCCATTTAAGCATTTAAAAGCTCACATAACTGTTGAAAATGTCCCAGAAAACACAATTAAAGATATCAACATATGTCCAAAAACAGAAAAAAGTAACTGAGACAAATGAGCTGGAAGCAGACACAGACTTTCCAGTAGAAGAGCAGGCTCTTGATCTCCCTGAGAAGGAATTCAGAAGAATAATATGGAAAAAAATTCAAATCCTCTCAAAAAGGGTGGAGGAAAATAAGGAAGAAGTCAGGAAAATGCTACAGGAGCAATCAAACAAGATAGATACAGCATTGGAAACAATGCAAAACCTGCAAAAAGAAGTCCAGATGATCAATAATAAAATGTCAGAAATGGACAATACACTGAAAGGGCAAAGGAGCAGAATGGAAGAGATGGAAGTCAGAACCAGCGAGCTGGAAGACAAATCTCTCAATACTGATAAGATAAGAGACCAAGCAGAAAAAGGGATTAAAAAATCTGAAGAGAGTCTAAGATTCATGCTGGATAACATAAAAAGGAATAACTTAAGAATTATTGGCATTCCAAAACAGGAAGAATCACTGAAGTCCACAGAAGAGATAGTTGAAGAGCTACTGGAAGAAAATTTTCCTAACATCTTGAAGGATAAGAAGATAAACATTCAAAAAGCTGAAAGAACCCCAAGAAGGATATACCCTAAAAGAAAATCACCAAGACATATCATAATCAAGCTCTCCAAATTCAAAGACAAGGAGAGAATCCTAAAAGCAGCCAGGGAAAAGCAAAGTGTCACCTACAAAGGCAAGCAAATGAGATTAAGCTCTGACTTCTCAGCAGAAACCATGCAGGCAAGAAAGCAATGGGGGGGGGAGCATATATAAAACCCTTAAGGAAAAAAACAAAAACAAACAAAAAAAACTGCCAACCAAGAATCGTCTATCCAGCAAAACTGTCAATCAAATACGATGGTGCAATCACAACATTCCAGGATAAACAGAAGCTGAGAGATTTTGTTAAAGCCAATCCAGTGCTTCAAAACATCCTAAAGAGTTCTTTGGAATGAAAATCACCAAGAACAGGTAACAACCAAAGTTTGACAGACATGGCAACACCACCTGGAACTCGGTAGATGGATAGCAGAATTACAGCACTGAATTCAGAGTACATGTGAGGCATACCAAAGATCAAAATATTAACAATATTAAAGAAGGGAAAAATATAGGAACAGAGATGCAGGTGGTGAGGAGGTTGAGTAGATGGAAGGATACAATAGACTGCCTTAAACGCAGGGAAAACTTAACAGACTATAGGGTAACACCAAAGAAAATTAATACTTCACAACTTACCATGAAAAGAAGATCCAAGCAGAACAAGGAAACATGAAAATTAAGAAGAAACTGACAAGAAATAGCACAAAAATCATGAACGCAACACAAGAAGGCATGGAACAAAAGAACAAACAGCACCACAAAAATTAACATAATGACAGCAGTTAATCCATTGTTGTTTGTTGTTGTTTAGTGCCGTCGAGTCGGTTCCGACCCATACCTATCGGTAATTACACTGAATGTCAATGGATTAAATGCACTAGTAAAGAAACAGAGAATGGCTGAATAGATAAGAAAGCAAGACCCTTCAATATGCTGCCTGAAAGAGACATACCTTACTCCCAAAGACAAAAACAGACTAAAAGTTAAAGGATGGGGAAAAAAAAATACACCAAGCTAACAGCAATGAAAAACAAGCAAGAGTGGCAATACTAATCTGTGATAAAACAAATTTTAAGGCAAAAACCACCATAAAAGATAAGGAAAGACACTATCTCATGATTAAAGGGTCAATTGAGCAAGATGACATAACCATAATTAACATCTACACTCCAAATGAAAGAGCACCAAGACATATAAAGCAAATCCTACTAGAATCAAAGAAAGAAATAGATAAATCTACAATTATAGTGGGGGATTTTAATACACCACTTTCAAAAAGGGATAGAACAACTAGAAAGAAACTCGACAAAGCTACAGAGGAACTAAACAGCATAATCAACCAACTTGACCTCACAGATGTGTACAGAGCATTCAACCCAACAACAGCACAATATACATTCTTTTCCAGTGCACATGGAACATTCTCCAGAACTGACCATGTGTTAGGTCACAAAGGAAGCCTCCATAAATTTACAAACATCAAAATACTACACAGCATCTTTTCAGGCCACAATGTCATAAAATTAGAAATCAACAATAAGAAGACCAAGGAAATAAAGTTTAACAAATGAAGACTGAATAACACCCTGCTGAAGAGGGACTAGATCATAGCAGAAATTTAACGTGAGTTCAGAAAGTTCCTAGAAACAAACGAGCACAAAAACACAACATACCAAAATCTTTGGGACACAGTGAAAGCAATGCTGAGAGGACAATTTATTGTGATAAATGCACACATCCAAAAAGAAAAAAGAACCAAAATTAACACATTACCACAGCATCTACAACAATTAGAAACAGACCAACAGAGGGAGCCTACAGTCACCAAGAGAAAAGAAATAATAAAAATCAGAGCAGAAATAAATAAGATAGAAAACAGAAAAACTATAGAAAAAAATCAATAAGACATGAAGCTGGTTCTTTGAAATGATTAATAAAATTGACAAACCATTGGCAAACCTAACAAAAGAAAAGAGGGAAAAGACACAAGTAATATGCATTAGAAACCACATGGACAATGTCACAACGGAACCGAAGGAAATCAAAAGGATTTTTGATATTGATAACAGAATACTATGAAGAGTTGTTCTCCAACAAATTTGAAAACTTAGAAGAGATGGATACATTTTTAGATAAACACGATCTACCTAAACTCACACAGAGTGAAGTAGGAAACTTGAACAGACCCATAATAGAAGAAATTGATCAGGTCATCAAAAAAACTCCCAATCAAAAGAAGTCCAGGTCCAGATGGCTTCACTAGTGAGTTCTACCAGACATTCAGGGAAGAGTTGCGACCAATTCTACTCAAATTATTCCAGAATATAGAAGAGGATGGAAATCTTCCTAATAAATTTTTTGAAACAAGCATAACCCTCATACCAAAACTAGGGAAGGACATCACTAAGAAAGAAAATTATAGACCAATATTCCTCATGAACATAGACACAAAAATTCTCAACAAAATCCTAGCCAACAGAATCCAGCAGCACATCAAAAAAATAATACATCGTGACCAAGTGGGATTCATATCAAGGATGCAAGGATGGTTCAAAATTAGAAAAACAATCAATGTAATTTAACATATAAACAAGAAAAAGGAAAAAAAAACACATGATCAGGCTTCCGGTTCTGTGCGACAGCCAGGAGAGGGAGATAGGAGAAAGCTCCGGTGAGAAGGGAGGGGGATCTCAAGAAGGAAATGTTCATATACCAGACCCATGGCTTTTGAACTATCATAAGATCTAGTATTTCAGTCTCCTGAACTCGCATTTTTGAGAAATCATGTTGCTAAGGAAAAAAACCCCGCGCATTTTGGGACTCTCACCGGCGAGACTGCAGGTCGCTCCCATGACTGCAGAGTTTAGAGGGTGGAGCTAAGGCTAGCCTGTTCTGAAAGCGGCGTTTCCAGCAGGAGGGGAAAAAAAGGGGACCCTGGACAAAAAAGTCATAAGAAACGATATAGCTCCCTCTCAAAATCTCCCTGCCATGGCTTAAGATCTGAATAAGATCATCAGGCAGGGGAGTTCACCCACCAGCACAGAGAGAGGGAGAAAGGCAGTGACTTTTGACGTCAACCACCATCCACCATCCACCATCCCCAGTCTGAAGCCCTGCATCTAAGACCCCTGCCCCCACTCCCAGGTAGCAGCAGGGATCTTCCAGCTGCTGTTCTGGCAGGACAGAGAAAGAAAACGTTAACCAAAGCCGCATCCCCACTCCAAAGTGGTGATTTCTGTCCATGCGTTTATATTACTTCTGCTTTTAGCCCTTTTGATCACACATCCTTCCTGGAGGTGGGAACTTTTCCTCCCTACGTCACATAAGAAGAAGCAGCAATCGTGGCCATATAGCCAAGCTATAATCATACAACATAATACTCCACCAATAGCCAACAACACCTGCTGCAGATTACAGACAAAAAAGGGAAGCCCATCTCCCGATCATATTAATAATAATAATAATAAAATAATAACCATGACCAATAAGAAACAATCAGCTTTATCAAAACACGTCCAAAAACAGAAGAGACCAGCTGACGCAAATGAGCTGGAGACAGACAAAGGCTTTATAGAGGAGGAGGAGTGGGTTTTGGATATGTCTGGGAGGGAATTCAGAAGAATGATATTGAAACAAATTCAAATAATCCGAAAAAGGGTCGAGGAAAATAAGGAAGACGTAAGGAATGTACTGCAAGAACAATCAAATAGGATTAACACAGCACTGGAAACAATTCAAAACCTGTAAAAAGATGTCCAGATGATCAATAATAAGATATCAGAAATAGACAATAGGTTGAAAGGGGAAAGGAGCAGACTAGAATAGATGGAAGCCAGAACTAGCTAACTGGAAGACAAATCTCTCAATACTGCCAAAGTAGAAGAGCAAGCAGCTAAAAGGATAAAACAATCTGAAGAGAGTTTAAGATTCATGCTGGATAACATGAAAAGGAATAATGGCGGGGGTCATGCCATCAAGGAGCAGAACTACCCTATGCATAAAGGACTCATTGTTAAGCAAGGCCACAATGAGTCTCTCCTTGGAAGGCAAGGCCCCGAGGAGAACTCTCATGCGATGGTCCTGCAATTCATGTTCTTTCTTTTTATGAACCCTCGGAGGGTTCTACTATGCATGCGCACAGATCTTCTCGAAATTTAAAGAGGATTTCCAATTAAAACCAAATGGCCATAGCTGGCCCTGAACTGTTTACAACTAGAAAAAAGGTCTGAACGGGGATTGTGGAGCGGGACAAGCAGACAAAAGAGGAAACAGGCAGAAAATTAAATCCTAAGTTATGTCAAAACGACCAACAATGGTATCTTGAAAATTCTCAGGAAGAAGAGTGAAAAGGGAAGCCCATTTCCTGATTACATCTACCGGAAGGCATTCAGAAAGCATAAAAAATACCAAAAACACGTACCCATCTAAGTATTAAGTCCACAGATAATCCCTGAAGATGTCCAAAAAACAGAAGCAGATGACCATATCTGCACATATCCAGAAACGAGATAACGTGACTGAGGCAAATGAGCTGGAAGAAGACATACACTCCATAATGGAAGATGGGCAGGCTTTGGAAATGTCTGAGAAGGAATTCAGAAAAATGATTATAAAAGGTATCAAAACACTATACAATGCAGTTGGGAAAAATAAGGAAGAAGTCAGGAAAGTGCTACAGGAACAATCAAATAAGATAGATAGAGCATTGGAAACAATTCAAAACCTACAGAAAGAGGTCCAAACGATTAATAATAAAATATCAGAAATGGACACTAGGAAAGGGCAAAGG